>NW_025110324.1:138349-139930 GCF_011392965.1 Frieseomelitta varia | reverse complement strand
ACTATATTACATAAATTATATTGTTATATTATATTATATAAGCAATAAAATTACATTCTAAATATATAAAGAATTAAAGGTCATCTTAATTCGTTAAACGTGAAAAATTGTTATACAATTATTATACAATTAAATATTATATATGTAGTTCAATTATATAATAAAATTATATATAATTAAATATAACAATTATACAATTGTATACAAATAAAATAATAGAAAAGTGATTTTACGCCGTCCGACGAATGGAGAAACGGAGGAAAGGTGAAAAAAATTCGAATCTAGAAAGAAAGAGGAGACAAACAGCAGATGGAGCATCTGTTTTCTCCTTGCGGACGAAGTGCCTAAATCGCTCAGGGCACGTACGAGTGCAACTACATGCATTTTCGATTCGTAACCGAGGTCTTCAACAAATTCGCCAGAGTGTTGAAGTATCGTGGAGAGGAAATTTCGATCTACCGCTTCTTTCACTCGCAGTCGCGAATGAAATAATTTTTCTTTTTTCCATCTCTCTGAACTATATCATCAAAAGAACGAGCTCGCGATTGCCAGGGCAGAATCGTTTTCAAAAAAAAAAAAAAAAAAAAGAAAAAAAAACAAAGCCAAGCAGAAACATCCCTCCTTCACGAAGTTTGAATTATCGACGATTTTTCAATATCTCTTTCCCATTGTTCCATTGACACCTACTCTTCGCCATAAATTCCAAATGAACGTGTCATTTTCGATGGTCCCTTCGAATTCCGAAGTTCTAGTAATAATAGTTCTAGTAATAAGAAATTCGAGTCTCTCCTGCCTTTGGTTTTAACCGCGAGCAGAAGAAGCCGGATCGCGTGGAGGCGGCGGAGGCAGGAGGAAGGAGGAAAAGAGCAGACGATGAGCGTGGCGAGCGAGGCACTCATCGAGCGGCCGAGCGATTCGCATTGACGCGAGTTACGCAATCGCCGGCTGGCCTTGCGCCAATCTCGCGCGTATCGCTCGAATTCGTCCCACGAAAGAAAAAAAGAGGAGAGGAACAGCCGGACAGAGTTGGAGAAACAGAGAGAGAGAAAGAGAGAGAGAGAGATGAGCTCGCGAGAGCCGCGTGCTGTCGCGTCGCGCGACCAGCGAACGCGTTTCTGCGTGTGTTGCCAGCGGGTTACGAAACGAGCAACGTGCTCTCATGCTCTACGTATGTCCTACCGCCAATAATCGCCAATCGCGTTGTCAGTTTTCTGAATTTTCGCGCGTCTTTCCATCTCGTCGTCACCCTCTGTTTTTTTTTTTTTTTTTTTTTTTTTTATTTAATTACGTTTATATTCGTAAGTTCTATTTAATATTTTATATTTTATATTAAAATAGTAATATATCTAATTTAATTATATTTAATATTAAAGTAATAATATATTTATTTTAATCATAATAAATATTTTGTTTAATTATATTTAATATTTTATATTTTATGATTTACATATAATATTTTATATTTTATTAAAATGATATATTTAATTTAATTATAGTAAGTAATATTTTGTTTAATTATATTTAATATTTTATGTTAAAATAATATATTTAATTTTATTTATAGTAAATAATATTTTGTTT
>NW_025110324.1:86211-138336 GCF_011392965.1 Frieseomelitta varia | reverse complement strand
ATTTTATGTTAAAATAATATATTTAATTTAATTATAGTAAATAATATTTTGTTTTATTACATTTAATATTTTATGTTAAAACAATATATTTAATTTAATTATAATAAATAATATTTTGTTTAATTATATTTTATTTTTTATATTAAAATAATAATATATTCAATTTAATCATAATGAATAATATTTTATTTAATTATATTTAATATTTTATTATTTGTATTTTATAATTTATGATTTACATATAATATTTTATATTTTATATTTGATTATTCTTTCTTTGTTCAATTCGTTGTTGCCCCTCCTTTTTTCTTCATTCGTTTCTCTGTCTGTTTCTTTCCCCTCTACGCAACAACCCTTTAAAACCAACTAGCAGAGTGTCCTCTTCAAAAGGGAGTTTCCGATTCTCCAGAAAGATCGAAAATCTCGCACGATTTTTGGGCCGTGTACACACACGATCGATAAGCCGCGGAGAGCGATGGAAAATATCGAACGAGCCGTCGCCTACAAGATATCCTATTTTTATTTCACGATCATCGGCGCGTCGACGACTTTACGACGCTTCCGGCTTGATCAGGTTTCTTTTTCTTTTCGAACGCGTCTCTTCTCGAGGCATCATCTCGACTGTAAACCACCGATAAGTGCCATCGCTAATCTCCCGAGAATTCGACAGATGTTTTATAATCCAAGAAATCAATTCCCCCATGTATCCAGTCCCTTTCTTTTCGAATATGCTTCGAGCGTAACGTATTCTGTTTCACAATCATCCTGGTAGCGTGCTTTGCTCTTCGACTAACTACGTTAGAAATAATTGTTTTATTACGCTCGTAATCGTATCTTACGTTTAAACGTAATTAATCACAGTTCAAAGGGATTGTAAATAAAATATTTGTTTCGTCCTTTCGTTCGTGCTTCGGCGTTGCACGTATTTAAAAACGAATCGAGACAACAGCAATGGCTCTGTCTCACGGTAGAAACGTTAATTTAAATCCTCCGTTGATCTTATTATTATATTATCATGTTATATTATTATATCTTATTGTTATATTATATTATTATATCTCGTATAATTTTATTAATCTTCCTTCAAATCAACTTTTCAACTGACACCAAAGGAAATTCACTGCTTTGTTTTCGAATAGCATTTTCATTTCATCTGTATCTCGCTCCGTTTCATTTTTAACCACTTGGCGGCTGGCAACTGATTGCGGACCATAACGAGTGACGATAACAAACCGTATACGAGAAATTCGTCGCTTTCTTTTTGAACTCGTCGGCGTGACATTACTGGATGGAAATTATTAAGAAATTATTGAATAAATTTAATGTTTGTTTTATTGGTTATACTTCTCAGTTATACTATTATACTAAAGTATACTATTATACTAAAGTTATACTATTATACTAAAGTATACTCAGTTATACTAAACTATTACTATGCTAAAGTTATAAAAAAACTAAACTACTACTATACTAAAGTTATACTATTATACTAAAGTATACTTATACTGAAGTATACTATTATACTAAAGTTATACTATTATACTAAAGTATACTATTATACTAAAGTATACTCAGTTATACTAAACTATTACTATGCTAAAGTTATAAAAAAATTAAACTACTACTATACTAAAGTTATACTATTATACTAAAGTATACTATTATACTCTAGTTATACTATTATACTCTAGTTATACTATTATACTAAAGTATACTATTATACTAAAGTTATACTATTATACTAAAGTTATACTATTATACTAAAGTATACTATTATACTAAAGTATACTAAGTAAAGAACTGAGAAAATACTGCAATTTTTGGGACAAAAAATCTTCGACGTGAGTGGCAAGAGATTAATTAATTCCTCTACTTCGAATTTCCTTCGTTAAAGTGATAGTAATAGAATAGAAAAGTAATATTATGCACAAAAGTATGTATAAAATATTCAGAGAAGACTAATAATTATAATACAATAACAAAGAAGAGTAATATTATAATATAATATAGAGTAATGATTATAATTATAATAACACGTATAAGAAGCAATTTGAATTCTATTTTTCTTAATTACGTTTGAATTCAATTCCATTTCTATTCTTCGATTTCTTTAATTACGTTTAAACTCAATTCAGGTTTAAACAATTGCCATCGATATTTCCTTCTCTTCGGAAAAGATCGGTGCCTTTCCGATTTTCTGCTTTTCATTTCTAAAAATATCAATCAAAACACACAGCACGAGTGTTGTCAAACTCTGCCAGTATATACGTCAAAATCGTACGTAATTGCGCGCAAGAGAATTGCCCGAAAAATATTTCTCTCGGCACGTAGCAACGAAAAAACGCGAGAGACGGGAGAAATGTGGATATTATTTTAAAAAGTAATCCACTTGATAGAGGAACGCTGAAGCAAATTGGCAGGCAGAGAGCGGCAAAGAGTTGATCGCCTCAAAAGAGAGAGAGAGAGAGAGAGAGAGAGAGAGAGAGAGAGAGAGAGAAAAGAAAAGGGAAGAAAATAAAAATGGTAAAAATGGTAAAAGCCCGGCGGTTGTTGGACGATTGATTATTTAGCCAGATGCGAGACGGCTTGATATCGAAATCTCCTTTTAATCGGTAATCGAGTGACGTTATCGGGAACGAAGTATTGACTTGGCACGGTACTTCTCTGTGTTTCTTCCTTTTTTCCCCCTTTTTTCCTTTCCCCTGTGTTCCCCCCCCCCCCCTTCCCTCAATCAATTCTCTGGCGACCGTATCCGCCCAATTCACCGACAATTTTCTATTCCTCTCTCTGTTTCTCTCTGTCTCTGTCTCTCTCGTCACGCTTTACGGTCCTCTTTCAAATCGAACTTCTGCTTCTTCCTGATTTCTCAGGGAAGGAAATCTTCTCTTCGTTCCCTGTTTACTTTGCGCTGTAACTTTTTAATCGAGTCGCTCCGAAATACAGAAAAATATACCGACACGACATGTAATGTAATATGGCCGTAAAAAAAAATTTAAGACCACTGTGTGTATGTATATGTAGAGTTTCTTCCCACCGATTTCTCTTTTTTTAATAAAACATCGAAATGTAAGAACGAAACTAATTTATAAATTCAAGCTCAAGTTCGGACACGATCTTTCTTCATTACGTTTTAAACAATTAATTGATTAATTAAAAATAAATAAAATAAAATAAAAAATAAAATAAAATAAAATGCTTATTTTTTGAAAATAAAATAAAATGAAATACTTATTTTTTGAAAATAGAATAAAATAAAATACTTATTTTTTGAAAATAAAATAAAATAAAATACTCATTTTTTGAAAATAAAATAAAATAAAATACTTATTTTTTGAAAATAGAGTAAAATAAAATACTTATTTTTTGAAAATAAAATAAAATAAAAAATTTATTTAATTAATCAAATTATTTCTTTATAAATATTAAATATTAAATATTAATAAATATATTATATATTATATTATTTATTTAAATAATTATATATTAATAAATATTAATAAATAACAATAAATGTTAAATAAATATTAAAAAATTACGGAATTATTTTGACTGAAACAAGTGATTTTTGTATTAAGAAGGGAACCTTTGAAAATGTCAAAATCCATTGTTTAATTCAGCAATGACGATGTTTCCATATCTCTTTGAACGAGGGCCATTTGCTCCATTCCCGCCGAGGGGATATCGAGCGATACATCACCCCAGACACGCTGTGTCCTCATCTCCTTTTGTCCTTCCGGCGTCCATCCAATTAGGACTTGACCCATTTTCCCCGATTTGGGCGATTCGCGGCCGATTGTTCGACGTGTACCGCGAAACACGACGCCCGGAGATCGATGAACCAAACGCGCTGACCTATTGTAAACTGGCGAGATTAACAGCTCCCAGCTTCCAGGGGCGGAGAGGGGGATGGTTGCGAGCTCGAACAAAGCAGAAAATGCTCCGTCGGCTTTCCATCGATCTCCTTACTCCCGCGTGAATTTCTTAATCGGTCAGTAAGCTTTCGAGTGGTTAAAATGATGGAAAGTTGGTCGCTCCGCTAATTCTGAGTAACAAATTTAGAATATATATATATATATATATTTTTTTTTAAATATATATATATTTATATTTTTATATATATATTTATTTTATATATATTCATTTCTGAACGTACAAATTTTTCGAAAAATCGGTAATATTTGAACTATTGCAATTTCGTAACAGTGCTTACAATTATCGAAAGTTGATCGTTCTGAGTTAATTGAATAAGTGACATATAACAAATTTTGAATATATATTCATTTTTGAACGTATAGATTTTGACAAACACAAACACATTTTTCGAAAAATCGGTAATATTTGAACTGTTGCAATTTCGTAACAGTGCTTACAATTATCGAAAGTTGATCGTTCTGAGTTAATTGAATAAGTGACATATAACAAATTTTGAATATATATTCATTTTTGAACGTATAGATTTTGACAAACACAAACACATTTTTGGAAAAATCGGTAATATTTGAACTGTACTGTTGCAATTTCGTAACAGTACTTTCGAGTGTTTACAATTATCGAAAATTGATCGTTCCGAGTTAATTGAATAAATGACATATAACAAATTTTGAATATATATTCATTTTTGAACGTACAAATTTTGGCGAACACAAACAAATTTTGTTCGAAAAATCGGTAATATTTGAACTGTACTGTTGCAATTTCGTAACAGTACTTTCGAGTGCTTAGAAATATCGAAAGTTGGTCGCTCCGCTAATCGCGACTAACAAATTTAAAATATACAGGGTAGAATATACTGAAAAACCGGAGAATATACTTAAAAAAGTCATGATTTGTTCACTTTCCAAATGATGGTCATTTGAGGGATGTTGTTTTTCAAAAAAAAAAAAAGATCCATTAATCATATTTCCAAATAAAATAATAAAAAATTGAAAAACAAACACACGCGTTTGCAAAAGTTATTTTTGTTTCGTATCATTCGGTCTTTCAATGACCACCCTGTACATATTCAACGCGAACAAATTTCTCGAAAAATCGGCGATGTTTGACGATCTTGTAAATGTGTTTGAAAATATCCCGGATATCGCATGATGGTTGAACACGTTGATTCGTCTTCACCGACGAATGAAGAAATGAAGAGTGAGCGACGAAACGAGATCTCGTTCGAGCTTAACGGAGATTTACAAGCCGAACGTGGCGGCGTTATCCCCAGGGAGGGGCTCTTTCCGCGAAGAAGAAAAAGGCGAGACGATGTTCCTTCAGGGTAGTCAGCGCCTCGAGAGTGAGACGCGAGCCTCCAGTTTTCCTGTCGGCGACGCGGGGAAAAAAAAATCGCGCCAAGATTCGAGTAACAAGGTGCCTGTAGCAAAGGCGACGACACATTTGGGGGATGCTCGTTCGAAGATTTGCCCCGAGACGCCGATGCCACCGAGGCTCATTGTCAGACAAACGTCGCTCGACGTGGAAACACGAGGGACGTTTCGTTAGATTAAAGCAAGCGAGACGCCCTGAGAATTTTTCCACCTCTTCGAGTATAAAAAAGTGTATCACCTTAGAGAAAGACAAGTGATACTGGTTGCAACAACCCTTGTAAAAAGAAGTATCCCATAATTGTTCAATGTCAATTTCTTCGTTCCGTCTGTTGAAAGTTTATCCCTCTTTCTTGCCCCCCCCCAAATTTGCATTAATTTGATCGATTAATTTGCATTAATTTGATCGATTAATTTACATTAATTTAATCAGTCAATTTATTACATTAGAATCACACAATCACAATCTAATAATTATCAAACCACGATGACGATTGCTTCCGCACAGCCAGCCTTCCTTTATCTCTCAATCTGTAAAGAATTCAAGTCATTCGTAAATACATTCCTTTGTGATTATTCAGAGATATCTCAATGTCGATGAATTCGTTGCTCGAGTAACAACATCGTCGATCAACCATCATAAATTGTATACAAGCATTGTTTCCTTTAGAACCTTGTAATTCATTCTCTTCTTCTCGCGAATGGCTGAAAAAAGAAGAAGGTAAAATTTCCAACCAACTCTCTCTCTCTCTCTCTCTCTCTCTCTCTCTCTCTCTCTCTCTCTCTCTCTCTTTCTTTCTTTCTCTCTCTCTCTCTTTTTACTGAATTAAAACAGGAATGAAACGGCACAAAGTCGCGCGACAGTAAAATGGACAAGTAAAATGGTAACAGAGTCGCGCGACAGTTTCCCTTATTCCTCTTCGAGATACGCTGGACCAGTTTGAAGTATCGATCCGCAACAACAGACGAGTCGTACCTATCGAAAGGCTTACGACGTTTATTCTTCCTTTTTTCCCCTACTCCCCTACTCTTCCTACCGTCGAGCACATCCCCCCCTCTTGCCCCCCGGTCGCATTCGAGTTGTGAAGTGGTTATCTGTCTGCAGCTATCTTCTTTCTGTCTCTCTCTCTCTCTCTCTTTCTCCCTTTCTCTCATTGTTCCCTTCCTTTGGAAGCTGAAATGATTCCTTTCGTTAATGTTTTGAAATATCTGGCCCACGGTCCTTTATCTGGAAAAATCAGCGAGTCAGTCTCTATTCCTGTTATTCCATTATCGTTAACCTCTTGCGCTAGTAACTAATTGCGGACCGTAACGAGTGACCGAAGCCGTATACAATAATTCGTCTTCTGTTTTGAACTAACTGACCTTAAACCTGAGACAATAAACTTAACCTTAAACCTAACCTAAAAACTGAGACAACAAACTGAACCTTAAACCTAGCCTAAAACCTGTGACAACAAACTTAATCTTAAACCTAATCTAAAACCTGAGACAATAAATTTAACTTTAAACTTAACCTGAGACAATAAGCTGTACCTTAAACCTAGTCTAAAACCTGAGACAATAAACTTAATCTTAAACCTAATCTAAAACCTGAGACAATAACCTTATACCTAACTTAAGACCTGAGACAACAAACTGAACCTAAAACCTAACCTAAAAACTGAGACAACAAACTGAACTTTAAACCTCACCTAAAACCTGAGACAACAAACTTAATCATAAACCTAATCTAAAACTTGAGACAATAAATTTAACTTTAAACTTAACCTGAGACAATAAACTGAACCTTAAACCTAACCTAAAACCTGAAACAACAAACTAAATTTTAAACCTAACCTAAAACCTGAGACAATAAACTTAATCTTGAACCTAATCTAAAACCTGAGACAATAAACTGAACCTTAAACCTAACCTAAAACCTGAGACAATAAAATGAACCTTAAACCTAACCTAAAACCTGAGACAATAAACTTAATCTTAAACCTAATCTAAAACCTGAGACAGTAAACCCTTACAAAGCTTGAAGCCTCTACTTTTGAAGCGCGTCGTTCATTTTGCTCTAAAATGCTGTCATGTCACGTAACAGCGAAGATAAATTGTACAAATTGTTCATAGTACGTAAAAACATTGAAAGATTCCTTTCGTGACGGATGAATTTTTTTTTTCGACGATGGATTTAAAGATTGAAGGCCTTTTTGAAAACTTGATGTACGATGTTCTTTCTCCATTTTACTTCACCTCGAGTTACTATCATCATCTACAACGATGAGATATAATCTTTAAATTTGTCTCCATTGTCGGCAAAATAAAACCATGAAAAAAAATTATCCAATACTGTAGAAAAATGTTGAAAAATTAGAAAATTGTCACGGCAAGAAAGAAACTAAATAAATCGCAGAAGAAATTACAACGTGTTGATTGCTACGATATCCATTACTGACGATTTCCTCCATTTTTAGATATTTTAGAATAATTGAAACGAGATGAATATTAATTATTGTTATTAACTATGAATTTTAACAAACATAAATAACTAGATAGTATTGATGAAAAATTGTTAACTTTTACTTATTTATTATCATTATTGTCACGCGAAATTTCCGCTATTTTCATCTATGATACAATATTTAATCCAATAATATTTAATTTAATATATAATTAAATACAATATATAATATTTAATAATAATAAATAATAATAAATAATTAATAATAAATAATATTTAATTTAATATATAATTAAATATTTTATTTAAAATATTTAATTTCCATAAGACACGTACTAATTTTATTAGTGTCAGAGCTTGTATTTTATTTCATTGTAATATCTTATGAAAATTAAATGTTTTGTAGACGTATTTTCATAAACGAACTGTGAAAATTTCGCGTGGCAGAGTCGACGTGTTGAAAAAAGAAAAGAAAAATTTATGAAAGTCATCAAATGGACGAATACTCCCGTTGAAACAAAAGTTGAAGCAAGGCTGTAACTTATTGTTAGTTAACGACTGACTTATACTACTCACGATCAATTAATAAACTGTTGTCTCTTCCGCAAGAAAATTTCAGTTATACCGGAGGGAGGAATTAATTATCTAGATCCACAGGCGCGCGATTTTCTCTTTTCCCCGGTGAATTCGCGATGGGAGAAAAATTCGTCGTGTCCACGCGATTACGCTTTACTCGTAATACGAAAGAAACATCACAGTTGGGAAACAACACAGTAACGAGAGACAGAGAGAGACTGCTGGGTTAGCGAGCGTATTACGCGTGGCAGCGAGTGAGGAAAGGGGCCACGAAACATGATTCATTTCCTGCGAATCAAATTCGTGTGGATATCACAGACGCGGATAGAGACGCGTAACGACTACACACGTGTGTTACACGTCGTTTCGCTTGTGTGGGATGAGGTATTTAATGACTCACGCGTTTAATCGTTATTTTCGTGTCGACCAGACGACCAATTAGTCGAACGAACACTTCTTATCACGGCGATCAATGGTAATTAGTAATTACGTCTTGGCGTTCGTGCATGCGATACACGGTTTTTTTTTTTTTGTTTTCTTTTTTTGCATGTACATTGTTACGCTCGTGCCGTTTACGCGATGGTAACGAAGGGAATGAAGTTGTTCGAATTTTCAAAAGAATCAAGGGCCAAGCAATAATTTGTCGCGTCGCGGGCACTTCAATTTGTAACTTGAAACTAAAGAACGTAGTGTATTATAATCATCGAAATCAGAGACACAGCTCGGAAATTTGGGAAATAAGGAAAAAAAGAAAAAAGAACTTGATGTATATTGATGTTTTAATTGTTATTGGATATCACAGAATTGAAGTTAATTTTAATTCACTGAAACAGTAATTCGATGACTGTCGTTGTTTGATATTTTCTTTGACAGCTAAATGCGTTTCCGTATTTCGTCATTCGCGTGAACATAATCGTTTGTTCAATAAATTTTCAACAATCAGGTCTGTCAATGTCACCAACAGTTTCGTTATTGATCGCAAATAAAATGAAACGAGGCTGAATATCGATAAAGAAATGAAAATGTAGTAACAGTAAATTGAAATAAAAATTGTAAAAGAAGATTGAAAATTTTCAACAGTCAAGTCTAACGATGTCATGAATCTAACAGTTTCGTTATTGATCGCAAATAAAATGAAGAGAGGCTGAATAATTAAGAAAAAATAAATGCAATGACAGTAAATTAAAATAAAAAAATAAATAAATAGAAAAATTAAAAAAGAAGAAAATTGAAAATTTTCGACAATCAAGTCTAATGATATCGTAAATCTAACAGTTTCTTTATTGATCGCAAATAAAATGAAGACTGGCTGAAGATCGAGAAAAAATAAAAATTTAATGACAGTAAATTTTCAACAGTCAAGTCTAATGATATCATGAATCTAACAGTTTCTTTATTGATTCGCAAATAAAATGAAAAGAGGCTGAAGATCGAGAAAGAAATAAAAATGTAATGACAGTAAGCTAAAATGAAAAGTTGAAAACCAGCAAAAAGAAGATATTAACGAAAGAATAGCGACGATCTGTCTAATCAGCGTGGCGACGTAAATTGAATTTGCGAGGAGGAATCGCGACCGGGCAACCGTGTCAAGGTTGACTGGCCAGTTTTCCAGGATCGTTTCAAGTTCACACCTCTGTGGCCAGCTCGTGTGACAGTGACGAGTGTCCCGTGACTCTGGACGTTCCCTTTGACGCGGAACGTTGCTCGATTATCAACGATCGGATGAACCCTCAACAATGTCTGGCCCTCCAGCTTTCTTCTTTTATGCCCGTTGCACACCACCACTTCCGCCATTTTTTTTTTCTGCTTTTTTTTTCACCGAATCCCTTGCTTCGAATTTTTCTTTAACTCGGGGCTTCTTTAACTTCGTTACAATACGTTTCGAACAACAAACAAACCACGTACTGTGACTTTGATATTTCCGATTGCTGCCGACGACAGAATCTGCATTTAGATCGATATAGAGTTCAGAGGTTTCCTTTTTCTGACAAAATCCGAGGAATTTTGCATTTTCCGAAAATTTTCATAGGAACTAGTGAATTTTTTCGTATTTTTACCTCGCAACTACAATCACGAAAGTCCGCGAGTTTTAATTGCAATTAAGTGGAGGGGAAATTTTAGTTGGAAGCCTAGAATTTTAGCGTCGGTATTGCGCTAGGTTATTAATCGGAGGGTTGTATCTCCCGCCAGTGAATTTTAGCTTCAACGCATAGAATACAGAATATTACAACGAGGTGAGCAAATTTTTATCGAAATTATGAAATCTCCCTCGACGTTACGAGATCTAATCGAGTCGAACGCGGAGAACGTTCGCGCGTTCCACTTGGGAGCCTGGCATTCTGAGTTTCACCGGAACGCTCCCGAACATTCGCGAATCCTAACCACTTAAATTCAAAAACCATCGGGCAAAGTATAATAAAGCGGAAGAAGGGAGATCCCAGTTAGTGCGGCTTAGTTCGGAGGTTGAAATAGAGGCGAGTGGCAAGTGTCCTCGAGAGTTGAAGCTTTCGAGAGCTTCGTGGACGCTTGGATCGTTTCCTGCGAGTTACGTAACAAGCCAGAAATTCCACCTTCCCAGAGAGGGTATCCCCAATTTTCCCAGAAGAAAGAAATCTGCAGAATTCTTCTTCGACTTCAGCTTGCAACGTAACAAACGTTCTTCATTCGTTTTTTTCTTCTTCCCCCTCTAGAGACGCCAGTCACCACGTGTTATCGATTTCCACGAACAACCGTCGAGTCTGTGACTCTCTTTCGTGGCCAGTGTGCCCGACAAACCGGAATAGGGTTGCTTTTTAACCACTTGCGCTGGCAACTGATTGCGGACCATAACGAGTGACCAAACCGTATACAATAATTCGTCGCTTTCTGTTTCTTTTGAACTCGTCGGTACGATATCACTGGATAGAAATTATTCAGATGTAATAAATTTATCATTTGCTTTGCCTGAGTTATACTTAAATATACTTACAGCTATAATATACTATAATATACTTAAAACTGACGAAATATTGCAATTTTAGAACAAAAAATTCTCAACGCGCGTGACACGTCGTACCAGCGCAAGAGGTTAAGGCTTCCTTAACCACTTGAGCTGGCAACTGATTGCGGACCATAACGAGTGACCAAACCGTATACAATAATTCGTCGCTTTCTGTTTCTTTTGAACTCGTCGGTACGATATCACTGAATAGAAATTATTGAGAAGTAATAGATTTATCTTTTTTGCCTGGGTTATACTTAAATATACTTAAAACTATAATATACTACATATATACTGTAATATACTTAAAACTGAGGAAATATTGCAACTTTGGAACAAAAAATTCTCGACGTCTGTGGCACGTCGTTCCAGCGAAAGACGTTAAGGCTTGAGTTGGCAACTTGATTGCGGACCATAACGAATGACCAAATCGTATATAATAATTCGTCGCTTTTTTTTTTCTTTCGGTACGATATCACTGGATAGAAATTATTCAGAATAAATTTATCATTTGCTTTGCCTGAGTTATACTTAAATATACTTACAACTATAATATACTATAATATACTTAAAACTGACGAAATATTGCAATTTTAGAACAAAAAATTCTCAACGCGCGTGGCACGTCGTACCAGCGCAAGAGGTTAAGGCTTCCTTAAAACACTTGAGCTGGCAACTGATTGTGGACCATAACGAGTGACCAAACCGTATACAGTAATTCGCTTTCTTTTTGAACTCGTCGGCATGATATCACTGGATAGAAATTATTCGGAAGTAATAAATTTATTACTTGCTTTGCCTGGGTTATACTTAAACATACCTAACTGAGAATAAACTGAGAAAATACTGCAATTTTGGGACAAAAAATTTTCGACGTGCGTGGCAAAAAGTAAAACGTTATCCGTGCCAACGATCCCCATCGCACGCGCGAGAATTGAAACCCATATTTCAAGATCCGCATAATCAGAGCCTAGTGTTTCCTTGAATCTTTCACTTCCTCTACCCTTCTTCTCACCCCTGTTGCACGACTATCGCTAATCACTGTTTATCCAACCGATCCTTCGACGTCTTCCGATCAATCACACGCCTTTAATCGCGTAATGTAAAACCGATCCAATGATACGAATCGTCGAAAATACGAACGGCCTGTTCGATAAATAACACGCAAAAGCCATCACGAAGTGTCAAAGAGCACGTCGGTGGCACGAGAGACAGAAAAGCGAGAGACAGGGATAGAGAAGAGGGGAGGAGGAAGGAGTTGGTGCGACACGATCATCAAAGCCGTCAGCCAGATCGATGTTACAAGGGGGTGGAAGTACTATCCGCGGAACTAGGCTAGGCTAAAGTCCCTGAAACAACTCGTTACGTAACTTTCGCCTTCGACAATGCGGTTCCTTATTGCGGACTGGCGATCATTCCCGGCGCTGGTTAACCCTTGGACGCCGCTACCGGCTCGTTTTGACCCGACTCCGTGGCCGTGAGCTGAGGCAAAGGAAGGCAAATATCGATAAAGAACGCGAAAAGAGACACTAGGAGCTAACTCTGAGTTACTCGGGTGACGTTGCAGATGAAAATTTCGGGGGAATTCGGCAGCGTTCATTTCCAAAATTTGTCGAACTTCGAGTTCTAACGAATTATTATTGTATATACGGTTTGGTCACTCGTTATGGTCCGCAATCAGTATTTGCCAGCGTTTCCTCCAGTTGATTCAGGATAATCGTAAGGTTCAGATAACGAGCAGTGTGAATTTTATAAATTCCCAACAAAAAAAAAAAAAAAAAAAATATCCACGGGAAGAAAGATATCGCTGCTTGCCAGAATTAGGTTGTCGAGTCGTGATAAGATCGATTTCGATCCGAAGTCGTACCGATTCTCTCCTCCTCGTTCTCTGTATTATGTACGTTTCGTGTATTCCGTGAAGAAAAGGGAATCGAATCGCGAGCCGTCATCGATCGGCCATCAACACCAGCCTCGACCGTCCTTTCCGGGCTTTCCATTATAGTTCGTTAAAACGACAACTCGGGTCCGGCCGATTTCAGGCTTCGAGTCAGGTCATTGGCGGGATTACTTGATAATTATTTGTGCCAGGCCAGAGAACCAGAGAAACGAAATAAAAGAAAGAGACGCGCGGGAACAATTCCAAGAAGAATAGTTTCTTGGGTATTAATTGCACGATTAGGCGATCGATGGAAAAAGGGGAAACGATCGTCAAATTATACTGACTCAGAGGAGCAATTAAAACAAAACATAATAATGAAATTGTCATAAATTGTCATAATTGTCAAAATTGTCATAATTTGTTTGTTTATTAATTTTAGGTAATGCAGCCTAAATCAAAAATTTCGTCCCATCGAACATCAAAATGTATAAGAGAAGAAACTAAATTTTATTAATTTTAAATTAAATTCGAGTCCAAACATGATTTTTCCATTACGTTTTAAAAATTATTCCTTTCGAATGTTGTGATCGCCAAAGCGTTCGCAAATTTGTGGTCTTTTTTTTCTTTTCTTTAGTAGAAAATGATTTTTGAATCGAAAAGAAAATGACTCGTTACTCGCGATGCCATAAACTTACGAGAGAAGCTCTAGAGAATTAAAAATTAAACTAAAAAAAACTAAAAAAAGGAAATTAAATTAAATTGAGAGGGGAAATAATTAATAGAAAAAGGAAATTGAATTAAATTAAATTGAACTGAAAAAGGAAATTAGATAGAGAAAAAAATTTGGAGTTTTTGCGGAATGTCTGACGATAACGAAACGATTCTTTCTCTATGCCGATTGTGAGTATTGATCCCAAGTTTTTCCCATACGATCTTGTGGTTTTTCATACTCTCTATTTACAGGTGGACGATCGTAATACTTGGAGATTAATTAGGAGCGCGGGTCGACTATTGTTTGTTTCTATAGACGGGAGTACGTGATTTATAATATCTAGGTTAAGTGGATATACGCCGGTATTAGTGGCGCTAGTATGGAAATTTATCGATTGTAGTTACCAAAAGAAGTTATTACTCTCGGTTACCTAAAACACTGGTTGAACTGCTACTGATACTCCGCAGATATCTCCTATCTGTGCCTCTAATAAAGCAAATGAGTCATCCGAAGTAGATTGCGTTGTTGGAACTCAAAGGATCAGATATCCTTGCGATATATCGCTTGGACAAAACATCCAAACATCAACGAACGGTTCAACTCTTCGCCGAGTTTCTCTCTCTAGAGATTTCCAATCGTATTAAAATTAAAATCGAGAGGTGGGGGGTGGGGGAGGATTTTGCTGACCAAGGCTAATAAAAATTTGGAAACTTTCCACTCGTATCAAATCGTCTTAACAGAGATTCATCATTCTCGTTCCAAGTCCCTTTTTCTCTTCGATCGCGATCCTGAACCCGCGACATCCCCTTTACCCCTTGATTCTCTTCCTCATATTTTTTCTTCACATTCTCAGTGATATTAATTTCAATTTAGAGACATTAATATTCATTTTCATCGTCGAGAATTTTTTGCCTCCCCCCCCCCCCAATTACAATATTTTCTCAGTGATAAGTATATTTAAATGTAACCCAGGCAAAACAAATGATGAGTTTATTACTTCTTAATCATTTCTATCCAACGATATACTGACGAGTTCAAAGGGAAAATATCGTGTACGATTCGGTCACTCGTTATGGTCCGCAATCAGTTGCCCAGAGCAAGTGGTTAAAGGAGCCTTAATTTTTTGTTCCAAAATTGCAATGTTTTCTCAATTTTAAGTATATTATAGTATATTATAGTATATATAGTATTATAGTATATACTATATATACTATAGTATATTATAATATACTATATATACTATAATACTATACTATACTATAATATACTATATATACTATAATACTATACTATACTATACTATACTATAATATACTATATATACTAAAGTATATATTATAGTATATATATATAGTATATTATAGTATATATATATAGTATATTATAGTATATATATATATAGTTTTAGGTATATTTAATTAAGTAAGGTGTGAATTTCATTTCTTTCGTCGACTCTCGCCCTTCCGACAATATTCACCAGGACAGCTTCGACAGCTCCCATTTCATCCCTTCGATTTCACTCCTTCCGCTTTCTCCTCTTTGCAAAATTTTCAAAGAGAAAAATTCCTCAGACATTTGTTTCTTTAAGTCCACTTGTCCGTCATTCATCCCCTAACTTTCAAGATGATTAGATGAATTCGCGAAACGCAGCGAAGAACACAGGAAGGGACGACACACCGGGGAATCAGACAGGAAACGAGGATCGTCTGGATCGCGGCGTGGTTTTCCGGTTAAACCCGGAAGAAGAGGAAGGCAGGCCTCGTTCCTCGTAACGCCGCAAGACGTAAAATTTGCGCGGCTTGGCGCGGGACAGGGGCCCGGCGAAATGACTGGAAGACAAAGAGAGGGAAAGAGAGAGAGAAAGAGAGAAGGCGAACCGGATAACGACAGAGGGAAAAGAAGGATCGGTGCGCGAGTAGAGTCGGTCGGTCGGCCAAAGCGCCGTATGGCGCGTAGCCCAGTAGCACGGATCGCGTTCTAGTGGTTCTCATTCGCGTCCCATCTTCCAGAAAACCTTGCCAACCGATCCTCTCGACAATGATCCAATTTTCTTTGATAAATATTTCTTTGATTCCTCTTCTTTAGGTTTGCTTCGATATACGAGCGAGAACGATGCTTTGGCAAACACCATCTGGCGCAAAAATTGTCCACTTGTTAATATATTGTTTGAACGAATGATATACATCGTTAAAAAATAATAAGTTCGTCAGTCTACACGAGAAACTGTACCGATCATTTCTGAGATATTTGACAAAATATATGTCTCGCGCCGCCAACTTTGAGGTTAGTTTTCATCCCTTTGACATCAAAGGTTGCCAATGAAAAGGAAATGCGTGTCAAATATTCATTTCAAAAACTACATTTGTGCCAAATTTCATTAGAATCGAACTGTCTTTGACAAGCTCTCAGATGCTGGAGTAATAAGGATGATTCTTGCGAGAAAGAAAATTGAGGTTATCCCATTTTTTAATACTTGTATCTGCGAGAGATTTTCATTGATCGACTCTTGTTCTTGGACGAAAATTTTGTTTCCCACTCTGGGAAATTTGGAAACCTATGAATTCTTATACCTTCACCTTTGAGAAAGAATTCTTATATCTTCATCTTCTGATCTCTTATTTCTTCCCTATTTCATTTATCAGCGACAATATTTCCCACGGAGAAACTAGAATTATACAATAAGCCTTTTCAATAATCTTTTTAACAATCTTCCCTTTTATTATCGTTTCCAGTCTCCCACGTAAAAACCCAAAAATCAAATTCTCTAATTTTCCTTCTAACTTTTTACTACAGAAACGACAGAATCTCTGATTTGTTCGAAATTACCCCAAAATTCATCTAAACAAACAGTAGTTTCCATAAGAAACTAACGACTTTCTTTAGCAGTTTGTGCAAGCTCACAAACATAACCTCTCAAGTAAAACCCTAAAAAATCAAATGTGCAGTTACTCCAAAATAATTAACATTAGAATTACCAAAATGATCAGTTCATAATCATTGTCAAGTTGCATTTTACAAATGCAAAAAAAGGGGCATGATAATAAAACCTTGTGCCTCATAAAAGTTCCCCCCCCCCCCTATCCTTTGCTTTAACGATCGTCGCTTTGATCGTCGGTGGTAGCCAACAAAACGACTGACGTAATAAGGACAGACACCCCGGCACACCAAGATCGTAAACTCTTAATTCGTTCGTCCAAGGTTTGTCCCAGTTGGCGAAAAATCGTCGCACGGCCATTTAAACCATCGTGAATCGCGGGGCCACGGGTATAATCCCGTTTGCCGCGGAAACGTGATCGACTGGAGCGAGGCCAGTATTTCTTGGTCTTACCCAATTAACCCTCTGTCACGGTGCACTTCTCTCCGCCGAAAAATTTCCCCAGGGAGCGGCGTGCAGACACGGACCGGATACCGTCTCTAATATAGGCTCGTACACGGTGTAACGCCAACGCTGAGAACCACTGCCGCGACTGGTCGGAGCGTGCGCCGTGCCGTTTTGAGGGCAGAAACAGGCATCTCTCTAGGCTAGGGATTCGAACGGTGCCACGGCGAGAAGGGGTGGCGGCGGTCGCTGGTGGCGGAGGGGCTGCCAGCCTCTTGCTAGCGACAGCCACGCTCCTTCCTCACCCCTGCCAAGTTTTCCAGCAATTTGGCCGTAGGAAAATTTCTACGACCGTTTCGTCCCGCCGCTGGATTTTCGACCGTTTTAAATATGCTCGAACGATTACGCCAGTGGTGCACGGCCAGCGGGTCGATAGCACTATCTGCGACGGATTATAGGAACGACGTTAAGGATTTCGTACGTTACTCGCACACCGGAAATACGTGTTGTTCGTTAGGCGTTGAACAAAGTTTGAACATGCAGGGGATTCAATTCAATTCGCAGACTCCTCTGGATGCTCCATAGTGCGAGCAACGTACTTAACCTCATGCGCCAGTAACTGGGTTCGCGGACCGTAACGAGTGACCAAACGATATACAATAATTCGTCTTCCCTTTTTTTTTTTTTTTACTAGTAATGAATCTTGCCTGGCGTGAAACTGAGAAAACATTGCAATTTCGGAATCCAAATATATTCCCGACGTGCGCGAATTCCCACGTTATTATTCCCAAGAGATTAATCGAATAACACCAGAGAATTTCGCACCCGATCTTTAATTAACGAACCGTCTCGATATAGAGACGGATCGGAAAGAGAAGTACCGAGACCTTGGCGACAATAGTCGGATTTAGACTTCCCTCCCCGGTAAAGAGAGATCGATCGCCGTTTCGGTAAGATTCTGCCGAGGCTTTTTTAGACACCTTTGATGACCAATTCCGTACCCGATTGGATTTAACAGTCGATTCCAATTGCTACTGCTAAATCGGTGGAATTGAAACGTGGATGTTTCACTTGGAAGTGCAGGAGGCGAGTGTACGAAATATAAGAGCCGAGGTGTCGGTATCAGCCTAGCCAAGTAGGAGGAAAATCTTGGCGGCTTGGCTTTGGGTGGTGGCGCTGGAGCTGCGCGGCACAGGAATGGGGGTGAATCGAGAGCGGCGCAGTGGTGGGGGGCGCGTGCCGTGTCCGCGCGGTGCGGGTTGGTCGGGTGAGGGGCGATCGAGCGGTGGTGGGGGAACGATGCGGTGGTGGGGGACGGACGGGTCGATGATGCCGGCGGTCCTCGACGACTCGAAACGCCAGTCAGTCTCTGGTCCACTCGAAGCCGCGCTGTTAACCTTCTATCTCATCGAACACCGCTCGCCGCAGCCATGGGTGACAAGGTTTGTGATTGCTTAGACGCACAGCCCATCTCTTCGAGTTCTCTGATACCAGATACGAGAATCTTCGCTTTGTAGCCACAGCGTGTCGCAAGCTTTATTCCCGCTTTGTCGAGCTCTTTCCCCTCTCTCTCTCTCTCTGTCTTTCTCTTTCTATCTCTCTCTCTCTCTTTCTCTCTCTTTCTCACTGACAGTCAGCCAGATAAACCGATACCGTGTGCGTGTATGTGTACGTGTAGCTTCTTGTGTGCGCTTTAGGTACTCCGTTGTGACGTGTATGTGTGTGTGTGCGTGTGCGTGTGTGTGCGATTGTAGGATGCGTGTCTGTGGGAGAGAGAGAAATGTAGAGATAGATGGAGTACGAACGAGAGATTTAGAGCGTGATAGAGAACGAAGGAAGGAGCGAGAGGCGCGTTAGAGGCACACGAGTGGCAAGCGTGAATGAGGTTTTTAGAGGTCGGAAGAATCGTTTCTCTCCGAGGGATCGGGGTCTCTCCGTTCGCGGAGAACAGGAAATCGACGGTTCACGCTAACGCCTTCTTTTAGGGATTCTCTTTCTCTTTCTTTCTCTTTCTCACACACATACACACTCTCTCTTTCTCAAAACCTCATCCTCTGTGTATAATTCTCGATCAGCCTCGTCTCTTCTGGTGACAATCTGTTTCTCATTGCATAGTGCTGCACTGCCACACAGGCTGTCAGGCGAACAGGTTTTCGGGAAAATCGGTGACGAGGAACGGAAAGAAGAGCAGAGGGCCAGGGAAAAGGGACAGAAAGAGGGCGCGATGGAGCGAGACGGTGGAAGAAAGAGAGAGGAGGCGAGCCTGTGGTGTAACCACTGCTAAAGAGGAGCTTCGATCGAGGGGGTAGGAGGAGGAGAGTGGGAGAGAGCAAGAGAGAAAGAAAGGCGTAGAGAAACAAGGAAGGGTTGTGCTCTCAGCGCTCTCTTCCTCTCTCTCTCTCTTACTCTCTCCTCTCCTCTCTCTTTCTCTCTCTCTTTCTCTCTCTCTCTCTCTCTCTCTCTCTCTCTCTCTCGCTTTCTTTCCACATCGAACTCTCGCGGAATCAGCGCGAAGCAGTTCTTCCCAGTGATCCGTTCCGTCAGTGTCGTCGTTTCCAGGAAAGCGAGGAAGTATCCTCGAGTCGGAAAGGCTGTCCCTCCCTCTGTCTGTTTCTTTCTCCTTCTTCTTCTTCTTCATCTTCTTCTTCTGCCTCTGCTTCTTCTTCTTCGTCTTCGTCTTCGACCGGCCCAGTGCAAAAGGAACAACATGGTAATGTGGTATTTTCATGCGAAGAAACCACCCTTTCTCCCCTTTCAACCCTCACCGTGTCACCCCCACTGCATATCGCCTCTGCAATAGATTTTCTTTCATACCGTTCTCGCTTTTCTCTCTCTTTCTCTCTCTCTCTCTTTTTTTTTTTTTTGTTTCCTTTCAATTTCGTTCTCGTCCCTCGAATGGCATCGAGCTCTTCTCCCCTCTGAAGAATCACACACAGAATTGGGAATTTCTTCTCGTCGCTCTGGACGGACGTGTTTCGGGGAAAGAAAATGTTGGAAGCAAGAGTTGGAAAACTGTGTTGGTTTTACTAGCTGGAAGAAAACTGAAAGAGAAACAGTCGTCTCGTAGGAACAGTGGCCGGTTCTCTCGGCAGTGCTTCGATCGCGGGGATTATATACGCGTGGTTCCCTGACCCAATTGTGCGGCTCGAGAGAGTACTTTTTAGGCGTCGTCGAGTGTGCGGGGAAAGAAAGCTGGGAAAGTCTGTCTCCGTGCTTCGTGCCATCAGGAGGTGGGGTTGGATCTAGTTCCTCGACAACGGGGGGGTTGTCGGTGAGGGTGTCGCGGCGCCGCGCGCGTGCGCCACCCCTCGACCAGCTGCGGACTTTCCGACACGGACGTCACGATCTTTTCTTGCAAAAAACAAAAAAAAAAAAAAAGAAAAAAAAAAGAACGAAGAAAAAAAAGAGGAAGAGAAAGCTTCAATGAGAATCCTCGAAATTCCAAACGTCGAACGTTCCCCATCGAATTTCACGCGATTTTATTTCTCGTGTCATCTCGATTCACCGTCCCAGCGACACGATTTCTCGCAATTTCGCGAGATACGCGGAACGCAGTATCTGATCTAGTGGAGTGTATCGTCTCGAAATCTAGTGACGAGTATATCCCGTAACACGGCGTCGTTTCCTTCTGCAAAATGGTTCCACGGGCTCGTTCTCACTCGCAATCCTCTCCCGCTGGAATCGATCTTTCGTTACACGTTTCCAGCAGAAAGTAAGCGGCTCTCCGCACGGAGACTGGTATTTTTAGCGAGCTATTAAAGCTCACCTTTCGCCTGTGCGGGCTGTCTGTGCGCAAGCTCTCCGCAAGCAAGCAGGCAGGCAAGGATAAATCGGAACCCTTGATAACGATGAATTATAGCTCGCCCTCCCTGCAACACCACCTTCGATCTAATCTCTCTAAACCTTTGACCATCCCTTTCGAGCCTTTTCTAACAAATCCATCTGTCTAGGACGTTCTCTCTCTCTCTCTCTCTCTCTCTGTCTCTCACCTAAGAACTCTCTCGTCCAATACCTGCTTTATCTCGGTATAATCTTCGGGTGCAAACCGTATCATACGGTCGAAACGTGGAATAAATACACACCTAACCTGGCACTATAGGTTTCGCGACACGCCCTCGATTGCAAGCTACCCCTTCCGTTTCTTCCCCTCGTCCAATCCACCCTCTCTCTCTCTCTCTCTCTCTCTCTCTCTCTCTCTCTCTCACTCATTCACTTTGTCATAACGATCTCGTGTGTAGACGTGGACGTGGAGCGTTCTTCGATTTTCCAACGGAATCGAACCGTGTTTAGGAACCGGGGCGAATCGTGTCCCGGAAATTGGGTTGCCTAGATCTATCCGTCGACGACGAGGCTCTCTCTCTCTCTCTCTCTCTCTCTCTCTCTCTCTCTCTCTCTCTCTCTCGTACGTCGCGGTGAATCGATCGACGAACTATGCTAGAACTCTCTCTCTCTCTCTCTTTCCCTCTGCAGAGCTGCAGAATTCCTCGGATGAATTTCAACGTAGACAAAGAGCGAAGAATATCGAGAATAGCGAGATTTTCTAGCTACTTTTTTCGTTCATTTGTATTTCACATTTGACTGGATCCGTCTGTCGCCAGATCGATCGGCAGAGTTCGGTGCAATTGGAACCAGTTTCAGCCTACTTCAATTGTCTCGTTCTGATGAATCGCGAGATATTCTGTTAGCTCAGTGCTGCTTCGATCGTGCCTATTGCTTTTTTTTTTTGGTATACGATTTTTCGCGTACAAAGTATGAACCCTCTTTCGACACATCGAACATTTCATCGTTCCATTCACTTCTACAATCTACAATCTACGAAATGAATCTTGATGATCTCGAGGATCAAGAAATTTCGCTCTGTACTTGAAGTGACGCCTCGATACATCATCGATTCTTAGGTATATTTCGGTATATTTGGTTCGTCGTCTTTCAGTGTATACTTCATTCGTTCAGTAAAATATCAATATTTATAAATATTTACGAGATCTACGAAGTGCACTTCACGCGAAAATCGGCAAGAAATTTCGTTCAAGTCAGATTTTTCCATTTCCAGTACGACTCGGTTCGTCATTCTTCGTCATACACAATCTACGAAGTGAATCTTCGTTTTGAAGATCGGGGCAAGAAATTTCTTCACTCTGTATCTAAGTGCGTGCATACGTCATTTGTTATATGTGTTTCAGTATAATTCATACACTCCGTTCGTTCGAAATGTCACCCCGCAGCCCACGAAGGTGAACTCGACGCGAAGTTCTTATCCAGTCGCATTGTTGCACCGAAACGAAAATTTCATTTTCTGAAATGCCTCGTCTTGCCTCGCGAGAATATCGAGAACGAACGTACGAGTATGTTGGATGCGCGCGTTCGCACGCATAGTGCTGTCTCTTGGCTGGTGCTGCCGCTGGCCCAAGGACGCAGCCGTCAATTGAAAAGGTCGATCCTTTTAACAGGCCCTTACCGCCGTTTTTCATTCATTGAAATTCCTTCAGAGCGACTTCCGCCTGTCGATTATCCCGCCATCGATCGCCTCGCCATTCTCTTCTCCGATCTTTTCCTCTTTTCCTTTTTCCTTCTCTTCTAATCACCGCCGCCGACGTTCATGCAAATGCATAATCTCCGTGACTGAAATCGAAAATTTTTCATCCTTCGGTCTTCCATCGCGAGAGAAACACTGTCTTTGTACGTATATTGCTCGCCGTCGCCGTGGTCACATATTTTATCTCGTACGTAATAATTGTCGAATGATTTATAAAAAAGATGCGAAGTACAAAATATTGAAAATGTGAGCTTCCATCGAGGTCAAGTGACTGTAGTCTTTAACCTCTTACCCTGGAATGACGTGCCACGCACGTCCCAAATTGCAACATTTTCCTCGGGTTTTAAGTACATTTAAATATATAAAGTATATTGAAGTATACTTGTCATAGTATTAAGCATATTGTTAAGTATATTAAAATATAACCCAGGCAACGCGATACGATGAGTTTATTATTTCCTATCAAAGGAAAAAAGACAGCGACGAATTCGAATACGAATGCTGTACGATTCGGTCGCTCGTTATGGTCCGCAATCAGCCGCCAAGAGCGAAGGGGGGTTAAAAAACACGGATTAAAATGTCCATTGAAATTCAAACAGTCTAACACAGGGCGGGTCAGAAGTCGCAATTATCTAGTTTTAAATTAAAAAAAAAAAAAAAATTAGTTTCTTCTTACATTAACAATGAATAATATAAGATAATAGAAATTTTATCGAACATCAAATGACGATAAATAAAAAACAATAGGTGGGAAGAAACTTTTTCGGCCCACTCTGTGCAATTACTGTGAATATCTCGGACCATCGTCATTTTTCTTTCTCTTTTTCTTAATATTCTCGGTTAAATTAGGATAGATCGCTCTCTCGGTTAAATTCGATTGGAAAAGTTAGACAGGTGGAATCGAAGGGACTCGGCGAATTCGACCTATGACCTTCGACGGCGGGAAGGGACTTGCGCCCTTTGCGAGCAGCTCAGGTCAGTTACATAACGCGTCGGTGACGTTCGTGTTCATTCAACGCTCGCCCCGGTCCGGTTGTCGACGGGGATCGATTGCGCGATACAATAAACGGAAAGAATCGAAACGTTCCGAGCGTCATGGCCGACCTTCGACGTTCCTCCTCTACTGAGCAACGCCTCGGATCATCCGTCATCGAGTCGTTAACACTTCGTCTCTGCTCGTCCCTCCCCTCCCTTCTCGTTCCTCGATCGATTTTGGTGATCCTCAGCTTCCCAAAATCGTCGAATATCCGAAAAATTCAACTCCGTTATCGACGAGATTCCGAAAACGATCGCACTCTTGCTTTGAATAATCGACCGCCAGTTTTCAGAATTAATTTGTAATTAATTTGCAATCAGTTTCTAATTTAATAACTGTGTAAATTTGCATTTAAATTTCGCGAATCCCAGAATTTGTCGACGTTTCAAAAAAAAAAAAAAAAAAAAAAAGAATATCAGTCGTCGATGAAATTTCAAAATGACAGCACTCTTCTTTTGTGTGATCGGAATCTTCAGTTAAATAATTCGTCTCATTTCAAGTATACCTCGAAAATTAAATAAAATAAACAGAATGTTCAAAGAGACATGATTTCAAAATAATTACGTTCCTCCTTGGTTTAAGTCGATTTAAACCTACAATTGTGATTTAGCATCTCTAACTTTGCGGTTCGCTCGATTTTCCATTGTATTCGAAGATTATTTTTCCATAAACTAGAAAACATTCGACGTTTGTAAAATGCATCAGTCATTAGTGAGACATTGGAGTAATCACGTTTGTCTTTTTTTTATATAATGAATTTTTTTATTCTTCATTCTGATTCAAATTCTTCACTAATTATAATTTGTTAATTTTTTTTGTGCATAGTACGTCCTTGCTTTCTAATGTTTTTTTTTTTTTTCTTTTAAATAATCGTATGATACGTTCAAAAACACTCATTTTGAGAAATTAAAGCTGTTACTACGAAAATTCAAACTCGATAAACTCTGGTTCACGTTCGAATCGCGAAGTTACGAATCTGCCATGCATTTCTTTTGATTGAAAATCGCGCGTGATTTCGGATTTTAAAATTAACGTGAAATCTTTTCAGCGAAACATTCGTGAAAAATCGTGAGAATCGGAGACTTTGCACGAGCCAGCGAGTCCCAAATCTTTTTTTAACCGAACTCTCGTAAAAAGCGCCTCTAAACTAAATGACGTCGAGCTACTTTCACAGAGTTGAATAACAAACCTCATTCAACGAAAATCCATGGAATCGCTCGTCTAAATTACACCCCGAAGCTCCTTATACAGGAAACCCTCTCCGCATACAAACTGTAACTTAATCTAACCTAAATCTCTTTTAATTAGAATTCACGGAACATTCTAGCTAGAATAACACGAAAAAAAATTATACGAAATTTCGTCTCGTGGCGTAGAATAAATTTATCTATTTTAAAGTTAAACGAAAATCGGAAAATTTTTTCTTCGCCTTAAATTATCGTCGATTTACAACGTACGTTTGCCGATGTCTCTTCGTTTGTATAGAACTTTAATCCCAATTCAAATCCTTTTCGCTAAAATAACCCGAAGTCTTTTTCATTACTAGAATAACATCAAGAATCTAGAAATTAAAATCCATCATAATTATTTTCAAACTCTTTGTGTTATAAATACCATATTGACGGTATTGATACTTTAAAACCAATTTAATCTTAAGTCCTTTTCACTAAAAAAAAACTCCATGACATCTTGGCTAAAAATCCGACATTATTCTTACTTTTTATTTCTTTTTATGGTATTTTTCAATTTCTGTTCACGTACCAATATTTCATCCCTTATTTAAAACCTTAACCCGATTGAACTTTAAAAACGAGTTTTCGCTAAAACAATGGAACGTCAAATATCTATCATAATTATTTCCCAAATCTTTTTTATTTCAAATATATAATACCATGCCGATTTCTGTCCATGCACCATACACTTCATCGCTCATTTAAATCTTATCAATCGAAATTACCAATTTAATCTAAATCCTCTCTGTCGAAATTTCTAACCAGAATCAAGCAAAGATCCATCTTATCATAATTATTCCCAAACTATTTTTATTCTAAACGCTGTGCCGATTTTTGTCCATTATTAACATTTCACCGGCTATTTAAAAATCTCGATCCAATGCATGATCCGGATCTTCTTTGGATCGTCTCCGGACCTGACCAAGAATGACACCAAGATCCATCACCGTTGTCGCGGAATCCCTCGTCGATTTCTATTCACCCGTCTTCGCCTAATCTCTACGACACACACGCGCGCGGCGGCCACTTCAATCAACTGAGCCGCGTGTGGCTCACGATCAATCTTCCCACCCTCTCCGTGAATGGGTCTTTCAGTCAAAACACGTATCCAAGATCGACGTGATCGATCACACAGCCAAGACGTGTACGTTACCTGGTCGAGGGCTCGTGTGGTTTGGTAAATGTCGCGAGTGGTTTCGTTCTCGATAAAACGAGACGCCATTAGACGACCAGGCCATTATTAGACGAACGCCACGTTTGTTTCGCTCGTGCCTCTGGCCTCCGTGGCATCACACGCCACTTAACGTTTCTCGTTCAGCCGGCTTCGGCCCGCAAAACGCTCATTTCCGTCAGAAGCGTTTCTAACGAGCTCACGCTAGACGCTGCTCACGGCTTCCCCTCCTCGAACGGCAGCTTCTTGAGGCGGAGCCCCCAGCTCGTCCATCCGCTTCCTTCCGGTCGTCACTGTCGTTAGGTCGCCGCGTTATCTCGCGGAAAACGTGCCAAGTGGAAAGGAAGCCTAGAAAACTCGTGTGGCTCGCCTCGAGCGCGTGACTATTCGTGTCTTTGCTTCGAGTTCTCCTTTGGAGGACTCGAAAGATGATGAATTGCCCCAGAATAGAGGAAATACGAAGGACAGTTAGTTTCTCGAGTGTGTGTGTCTTTCAAGTGTCAGTGGTGGGAGGGCAGTGTGTGGTTGATTCGAAAATTTTTTAAATAGATTGGGCATTTCAGTGGCCAGGGAGGTGGAGGATCGTTGTGGATTTCCAAGAAACAACCTCGTTAAATTTGGCTGACTTTTGAGAAGCACTATGATTGTTTTGGCAAAAGTTTTCTGATTATTTAATCTTGTACGAATAAGTTCAAAGAGGATCTTCAAAGAGTTAACGAAGACTAAGACATGACTGAGTAAATTGGGAAGAAGTTGTTTTTATATTCTTCTGACAAAGTTCTGACAATATTCTCGACTATTATTCATTATCATTAAAAGTCATTACAATCTCGTTACGCCAAGTTTTCATTAAAATTTCCACGACAGCTTGTCAATTGTTATATATTTTAAAATCAAGTTTCGTTCATCGAGACTCTCGCTCCAATTCGACTCTTTCGAATCGTCTTCTTGCTTTGCCAATTTCTCGAGGCATTCTTCGACTTTGTTATTGGTATTCTACTGCAGTAGTTGCAGACAATTCTAAAGCCCATTAGGCTTTGTACGTTGTAAAGATAGTGTGTCGCAGCAGTGTATTTTAAAATCAAGAATCGATACCATTCAACATTCTCCAAAACTTTTTCCAAACAATCTTCCTACCTTATTAAATTTTCAAAACACTATTCGACTTTAATACTGTTATTCTGTAACTGGGAACAATTCGAACAAGTCCATTAAATTGCTTTTTTTTAAAAATAAGAATCAATATCATTGTCCAAAATTCTAAGCTCAATTTAATTCTTCTAAATCATCTATTTTAGTAAATTCCTATTTTAGTAGATTTTCAAAACATTTTTAATATTGGAAGACTTTAATATTATTGTTCTATAACCAGAAACAATTCGAACAAGTCTATTAAATTGTCTATTTTAAAACCAAGAATCAATATCATTCTCCAAACTAACCTCAATTTAATTCTTCTATGTCACTCACTTTATTAAATTCCTACTTTACTATATTTTCAAAACACTTTTTGACTTTAATGCTGTTGTTCTATAACTGGGAACAATTCGAACAAGTCCATTAAATTGCTTTTTTTTTTTTTAAATAAGAATCAATATCATTCTCTAAGATTCTAACCTCAATTTGAGTCTTCTATATCACCTACTTTATTAAATTCTTATTTTAGTAAATTTTCAAAACATTTTCAATATTAAAAGACTTTAATATTGTTGTTCTATAACCGGAAACAATTCGAACAAGTCTATTAAATTGTCTATTTTAAAACCAAGAATCAATATCATTCTTCAAACTAACCTCAATTTAATTCTTCTATGTTACTCACTTTATTAAATTCCTACTTTGCTATATTTTCAGAACACTTTTCGACTTTAATATTATTATTCTATAACTGGGAACAATTCGAACAAGTCCAAATTGCCTTTTTTAAACATAAGAATCAATATCATTCTCTAAGATCCTAACCTCAATTTAATTCTTCTAAATCATCTATTTTAGTAAATTCCTATTTTAGTAGATTTTCAAAACATTTTTAATACTAGAAGACTTTAATATTATTTCTAATATTAAATAATAATTTTTATATTACTTCTATAACTAATAATAACTACAAATAATAATAACTTTAATATTAGTTCTATAACCGGAAATAATTCGGACAATTATTATTAAATTGTCTATTTTAAAACCAAGAATCAATATCATTCTCCAAACTAACCTCAGTTTAATTCTTCCATGTCACCCACTTTATTAAATACCTACTGTATTTTCAGAACACTTTTCGACTTTAATATTATTATTCCATAACTGGGAACTGTGCTTTTTTAAAACCAATAATCAATATCATTCCCCAAGATTCTTCTAAACAATCCTTCCGCTTTACCAAGTCTTCGAAGCACTTTACAATTTCAATGTTATTATTCTATTGGAAATAGAAGTGTGTGTCGAGAAGTCGTTTGAAAAGCCTTCGAAGGAAGCATCGAACGTCCATTAAGCAGTACGTTGCGGTTGTGCTTTTTTTAAAACCGAGAATCAATATCGTTCTCCAAGTTTCTCACCCCAGTTTCATTCTTCTAAACCACCCTCTTACTTTGCTAAATTTTCAATGCGTCCTCCTCCGACCTTAATATTATTATTCTATAGTTGGGAACAAGTGTGTGGGGCGAGAAATCGTTTGAAAAGCTGTCGAAGGAAGCGTCGAAACGCTTCCATTAAGCAGTTACGTGTGCAGTTGTGCTTTTTTTAAAACCAAGAATCAATATCGTCCTCCAAGATTTCTTACCTCCATCACTTTGCTAAATTTTCAAAGCATTCTTTGACCCTGATATTATTATCCGATAATTGGAAACAGTTCGATCTTTAACGCATGGCGAGAAATCGGAAGCTTTGATATTGAAATTGAAAAGCAGAGAGATTGAAAGCTTCGAACGCCGATTAAACAGCAATTATGCTTTTTTCCCCTTAAAACCAAGGATCAATATTACTTTCCAAGATTCTCGTCTCGCAAGTAATTTACTAACTTTAGTAAATTTTCAAAGCATCCCTCCACCTTCAAATATTCCGTATCAGTATTAATTCCCAACACTAGAACCACCAAGATGGCCACGTTTGAATATTTTCGTTAAATATTTTATAGATATAGAACAGTATGTTTTCGGAGACTCGAATGATCCTTCATAAAATACATAAATAAACGCTTGTGCATGCTTGTTGCACTACAAAGATTTTCTGTTTCATTTATTTTAACGTCTCTGATGGAAATTTTGTGCTTCGGTCGTCGGTGATTCTAGGTGTTAAATGTCATTATTCGATAATTGGAAACGACCCTCGGCGTTTGAAAAGCTGTCGTAGAACGTTCACTGAAGTATGTCGCGATTGTGTTTCTCTCCCTATCCTAACCGAATCTTCAGTGCATCCTGCTACTTCCTTAATTATATTCCGCAGTTAATCCTCGGTGCGTGGCTTTCGAAGAGAAATCGTTTTGAAACGTTGTAGCATCGAACGCCCATTAAGCAGTATGTTGCAAAGACACCGGGTGGCGGCGGGCAGGGGGTGGTTGTAGGTGGAAGGGCCGCAGACTAGATGGCGCCCAGACTCGCCTTCTGGGCTGCCTATCGATCCTAACCTATTTATAATTCCACTGACATTTCGATTCGATATGATAACGTCGGCCAATTTCACCGCCACGCGTCCACCTACCCTTCGTCCACCTTGGCAATTTCTCTCCCCCCCTCTCTCTCTCTCTCTTTCTTTTGTCACTCTTTCCATCGACTTCCTCTCGAGAGAAAAGAGAGCTGGACTTTCTCCAATTCCTCGAAAAAGCTTCTTACAAATCCAGCAGTTTCTTTACTGCTTTTTTTTTTTTTATTTTTTAAAATGGGATTTTACTTTCCATTGCGCGCGACATTTTCCCAATCGAGATCTTTGTCCACAACCGGAGTTGTGGAAATCTCTTGCGTTTGTCTTCTTCTTATTTCGTTCGTGTCCGAGCTGGAATAACGCACGTCGAGAATATTTTTGTAATACTTCCTCAGTATTTAAGTACACTTAACAAAACAAATAAGAAATTCGTTACTCCTCTCGATCATTTCTATCCAGAGATATAGAGCGCAGAAAGAAAGCGACGAAGTGTGTTTGGCCACTCGTTACGGTCCGCCAATCGGTTTGCCAGCGGCAGATGGTTCAATTTCGGTTTCGATCGGAGTTGCGTGGATGGCTCGTCGTGACTGGTGACTGGTTTGGTAGGACGTACGTTCTTGCTCTCGTTAATAATGAACGAGGTTAGTACTGTAACACGACGATGAGTGGATGTAGCTTGAAGTTTTCTCGGAAGGGTTGAAGTTTTTCTATGGAACACGTCTCTCCACGAAGAGGAATAACAAAGAACAGAACACTGCAATCAAACGACAGTATTTAATTTTCACGAATTGTCGAGTATTTAAGCAAATTGTAAAGCGAAATAGCTTGCAAAATAGCTTGCAAAATGATCCAAATGGCGAAAAGAAAAAGTGAAGAGAACGTTGCAAATACAAAAGACGAAAGAAGGGAAGTTCTTCTTTTTCGCTCGACGGCGCGACAGCTCTTCGCCAGCCCCGTGTATTCAAAGTATCTTATTTCCGACACGATTTCCCTCTTTGAAAGAACACCTTTGGTGTTTGAAACGGGACCAGCCCGCAATGGTCGGCCCCCTCTTTGTGGTTTCGTTCGTTCGCGTTACAAAAGGGGTTGATCCTTCGACTTGGTTGAATCCTCCTTCTCGTAAGCGAATAATTCTCCGAGCCTTTCGTCGGCGAATACTTAACTACCATGTTATCATGGTGGTTCCACGTGCCTGTCGTGAACTCTGTCGCTGCCTCGTTTCTTTTTTCGTATGTGTGTGTTTACGAAATCGCGCGGATCGATCGATCCCTTCGGCCGAAGGGTGTTCGTTCACAAACGAAAGTATCGATTGACGATGAGCTCAGGCTGGGATTTAGGTCGGTTCGTGTGTGCAATTCGAGCGAAATTGCACGGTGAAATTCGAAGCGGGTCATTTGTTGGCTGCGTTGTTGCGGAAAGGCACTTATTGTTCGAATTTTATTTCACATTGTCAAGTTATTGATCATTATGTTCGTTTCAAATCTGGAGAAATAATATTTCGTCCAACAAATTGTATATACATTAAAAATATATTGCTAATTGTAACATAAAATATAACAATATTCGCAACAATGGTATATTGTTTTATATTTAATAGTGTATTATATTTTATGGTTCAATTAGTAATATATTTTTAATAGTATATTATTGTGAATATTATTATATTTTATGTTAGTAATATATTCTAATTTTATTTTATTTTTATTTTATCTTTACTTTATGTTACTATATTTTATGTTAGTAATATATTTTTAATAGTATATTGTTGTGAATATTATTATATTTTATGTTAGTAATATATTCTAATTTTATTTTATTTTTATTTTATCTTTACTTTATGTTACTATATTTTATGTTAGTAATATATTTTTAATAGTATATTGTTGTGAATATTATTATATTTTATGTTAGTAATATATTTTTATTTTATTTTATTTCATTTTATTTTATTTTATTTTATTTTATTTTATTTTATTTTATTTTATTTTATTTTATTTTATTTTATTTCATTTTATTTCATTTTATTTTACTTTATTTTATTTTTATTTTATTTTTATTTTATGTTACTATATTTTATGTTAGTAATATATTTTTAATAGTATATTGTTGCGAATATTATTATATTTCATGTTACAATTAGTAACATATTTTTAATGTTTAAATTATGTTAGAATATTAACAATCGTATATGCGCAATTTAAGAATTTTATTCTTTGACAAATATCAATATATATTTATTAAAAAGCGAAAGTGTCCTGAGAAGTTTTGTACATTAATTTCGACTCATCGATTCATCTTTCTTGTCTTCTGTTTATTGTCGGAATTTTTATTGCGAATTTTATTCAACTCTCTGGTGGATTAATTTTGTTTAAAATTTAAGCCAAGCAAACAAGTAATTTCATGTTATTTAATACATTTTACATCATCGTACAGATAATTTGGAACGTTTGAAATGTATTATACTTGTCGGAGGTTCGAACGTGGTTAATATTTCACAATATCAGTTCTTGATTTGTTTCACAGTCATTCAACTCTTAGGCTTTTTTTTTTTTTTTTTTTCTTAGATAATTTCAAAGATTAAGATTTCGAACGAATGAGTACAGAAATCGGAAATCGTGGCGACACGTTTTCACAATCGTCCGCCAGGTATTCCATGTTCCACGAAACTGAGGATTAAGACTTAACATTCCTTTCGTCTCGCGTTCATTTCACGAGGCGAGCGTATAAGGTTTCTCTACGTTAATGTGGCCTTCCAATTTCCCTGGCAATCATCAATTTCCACCCGTGCAAACACGTCCTAGATTCTCCTACTGTTATCTTCCCCGATATAATAACCTAATACCACGGTGTTCCGATTTATCTCCAACTGCCAGCAATTCCAACGACACAGGATCCCGAGTAAATTCGTTTCTCAGGCGTGTTTTCAACAAAAATATCAACACCCTCGTTTATGTAGGCGTGCTTTTTCAACAAAAATATCGACACCCTCGTTTATGTAGGCGTGCTTTTTCAACAAAAATATCGATATCACACCGTTCATCTAGTCGAGATTGAAACGAAGACAGAAATAATCGTCCAAGTCTCTTTCCTCCATTTATAGTCGGATGATTTTCGATTTTCCAGCTGAAAATCGTCGACGCTGGAAATAAAAGTAGGATTCAAATCTTGAACAGGAAAATTAAGAATGATCTTCGAGATTGAAACGAAGACAGAAATAATTCTGCAAATCTCTTTCCTCCATTAATAGTCGGATGATTTTCGATTTTCCAGCTGAAAATCGTCGACGTTGGAAATAAAAGTAGGATTCAAATCTTGAACTGGAAAATTAAGAATGATCTTCAAGATTGAAACGAAGACAGAAATAATCGTCCAAGTCTCTTTCCTCCATTTATAGTCGGATGATTTTCGATTTTCCAGCTGAAAGTCGTCGACGCTGGAAATAAAAGTAGGATTCAAATCTTGAACAGGGAATTAAGAATGATCTTCGAAGATTTCATTCACTCGAATCTTTGTTTTTGATTATTTCGGGGATTTCCACGTTCTTCGATGTTGAAAAGGGAAAAGCGAGACTAATCTTGCTCGAATTGACTGACATTGGATTTTCAGCTGGATTTTAAGATCGGTAATTAAATTTCGAAGTAGCTGAAAATGATCTCGATGGTTTTCCGTTGTATCGACCAGTTTCACTATTTGGGATCTTTCGATCGCTGAAGTTTCATGAGTTTCAAATTCTTGAAACCGGGAACGGAGAAGGAAGTATTTTTATTTATAAGTATTTTTATAAGTAGTTTTATTTATAAGTATATTTATAAGTATTTATCTTCCGTGCGTTTTCGTTCGAGTCAATCGACACACAATTCCTCCACTTTAGTCAGTTCCAAATTTCTGCAACCGAAACCCAAAAGAGAAATAACCGACCGAAGATAATCTTCCATATATATTTTTATATGTATTTCGAGTCGATCGGTTCCTCCATTTTGTCTAAATTTGAAATTTTTGCAATCAAAAACCAGAGGAAGGAACCGAAAATAATAAACTCTCACGCAAACTTTCACTCGAATCGATCGAGGTTCGCTGCAATTCCTCCAGTCCGTCGATTTCGTATTCTTCGCTGTTGCACGAATCATTTATCCTGCATGAAAGAGGAGAGACCGATTTCTATTTCTATTTTCGTGACGACCGCTGGTCTGACCGATCGATCGGCGTTTCTCTTGGAGAAAATGTCGGATTGATCGGTTCTACGATCCAAACCTAACCTAATTTTTCTTTTATGTGGAAGAACTATTCGAACCTAACTTATTTCTTTTTTCTTTTCTTTTTTTTACGTGGAAGTATGATCCAAACCTAATCTACTTTTTTTTTCTTTACGATTCAAACATAACCTACTTTTTCTTTTTTAACGATTCAAACCTAACTTTTTTTTTTTTTTTTACGTGGATGAACGATTTCAAACCTAACCTATTTTTTTTTCTTCTTTTTTACGTGGAAGAATGATCCAAATCTAACCTACTTCTTTTTCTTTTTTGCGTGGCAGAACGATCCAAACCTAACCTATTTTTTTTTCTTTTTTTTTGCGTGGCAGAACGATCCAAACCTAACCTATTTTTTTTCTTTTTTTTTGCGTGGCAGAACGATCCAAATCTAACCTATTTTTTTTTCTTTTTTATGTGGAAAAACGATCCAAACCTAACCTATTTTTTTCCTTTTTCTTACGTGGAAGAACAATCCAAACCTAACCTCACACCGGCGATCGTTTTCGTTGTCCACCATGCTCAATTATTGCATGACGTCTGACCGCCACGCACGAGAAATTGAATAACGACGTGCCTATGATAATTATTCCGGCGTCCAGAGCACGTCTTAGAAACGAAACGTATTTATAGCGATGCGCTTCTGCTTCGTGATTACTCGCGCCCCTGATCGATCATCGTAGCAAAATCGATCCCTGTAGTTAGATTGTGTTAGTAGTACGCATTCCTTATCTAGCTGATAAGCGATGAATGAAAATTCGCTCGCGCTTCGATGCTTTTTGATACTTTTTGATATTTTTTGTTCTCCTTTCTGTTCTTGCTAGCGTAATTTTTAGATTCAGTAGATTTTGCTTACGAATTTTCGAAGAGGACGATTCAGCCGTCTTTATCTATTCATTTATTATCTTACTTATTCGATATTGATCTTGATGTTAGAGATATTTATTGATTGAGAATAATTCCGTGGAGATTTGATTACGAACAGACGAACGCTAAAGAATATTTATTTAATAGTATAAGTTATGTTACATGTGTGTGTTATTTTAATTGAAGAAAATTTTGGGTGGGAGTGAATTTCACAACGACTGATAACGATGAAATTAGTAAATAGGTCAATAACATGTAACAAATTTTTTTAGCCAAATAACGCGATGAATCGAGCAAATTTTCGTCCATATATTGTGCATATCATATTTTTCATAGAAAATCATTATCGTAACATATCTCGTAATTCATGGTTATCAGATTAGAAATAACAATTTTCAACGACGTTATATAATGTATAATCAGGTATTGAAATGACAGATTCAGAGATAAATAACAAAGTTCAGTGTCCAATTAAAAGATTCCATTCTGAACTTTATAATCCGGGATTCCATTAATTAATAGTGCGAAATATTCCATTCGTTAATCGCTTCTGCGAATTGAGAAACTGTAGAATTCCTTTCGGTGGAATAATTCCAATAAGGCAAGGTGTTGTTTCAACCAGACAACAGAGAGACAGAGAGTGTGTGTGTGTCCCCATTGCACGGGGTAGAAAACTACGGGGCTGGAAATCCCGTGGAAATCCGAATGCTGTAATAGCCTCTTCAAAGACTTCTGCTTAGAACGTTTGTAGGTCTTCGGTTAAACCAATGTTTCCCCTTAACGAAGTAACGTCGTCGACGGACGGTCGTTGGCCCGCAAAGGGATTTTACCCCTTTCGCCGTCGACCGGCCGCAGATCAACGCTCAAGCTAAATAAAACATAGCAAATTTCCGGTTTGCCGGCTTTTCCCGATTTTTTGGCCATTTCACTGACCAACGTTACTTTAATTTCGCAGGTTCGTTTCGTGAGTGAAACAATAAGTCAATCGGGGAAAGGGTCGAGAAACGTTCACAACGTGTCATATTATAAAATTATAAATATAAAATATTTATATTTATTTTAAAATTATTGTATTATAATATTATAAAATTATAGAATATGTGTAATATTGTAATATTATAAAATTCTAGAATATATGTGATATGATAATATTATAAAATTATAGAATATGTGTAATATTATAATATTATAAAATTCTAGAATATATGTAACATTATAATATTATAAAATTATAAATATAAAATATTATAAAATTAAAATATAAAATATAAAATATTTATATTTATTTTAAAATTATTTTATTATAATATTATCAAATTCTAGAATATGTGTAATATTATAATATTATAAAATTCTAGAATATATGTGATATGATAATATTATAAAATTATAGAATATGTGTAATATTATAATATTATAAAATTCTAGAATATATGTAACATTATAATATTATAAAATTATAAATATAAAATATTATAAAATTAAAATATAAAATATAAAATATTTATATTTATTTTAAAATTATTTTATTATAATATTATCAAATTCTAGAATATGTGTAATATTATAATATTATAAAATTCTAGAATATATGTGATATGATAATATTATAAAATTATAGAATATGTGTAATATTATAATATTATAAAATTCTAGAATATATGTAACATTATAATATTATAAAATTATAAATATAAAATATTTATATTTATTTTATTATAATATTATAAAATTATAGAATATGTATAATATTATAGTATTATAAAATTCTAGAATATGTGTAATATTATAATATTATAAAATTCTAGAATATATATAATATTATAATATTATAAAATATCTATATTATAAAATTATAAATATAAAATATTTATATTTATTTTAAAATTATTATATTATAATATTATAAAATTATTGAATATATATAATATTATAATATTATAAAATATATATATTATAAAATTATAAATATAAAATATTTATATTTATTTTAAAATTATTATATTATAATATTATAAAATATATATAAAAATATATTGTACTTTTTTACTCGTTTGTTCAAATTATAATTTTTCAAATAATTTCTAACTCTACTGTGTAAACTGCACACTTCAGATTGTTTGTTCTCTTTTTAACTCGAGTAGGAAATCGTTATTTCAGATCGTTATCTTTTTTATTTTTTGTCTTTGTTTCAAATAAAACAACCTTGGCCTGAAGCGAAGCATTTGTTGGTTATATGATACACGGTCGGTAAAACAAATTTCTGCTCGAGTTTCATTTCTTTTTCGCGGGAGTTCAAAAATACACGAAAATCCGCAGTATTTATCTGTCGCAGTATCTTACAGAATCAATATCTATAATCTCTCACTATTACTATATCTTTTTCCAGCTACAATTATCGCGGTAAATACGAGATTTTATATCAGCGATCGTTATGTCATCAATTCCATCAGATTACGTAACACGAGCGTTTCTCGAGTGTAAATAACAATATACGTGTTGATTCCGATGTATTTTGTAGTACAAAAAAAAAAAAAAATATGAAAAGGGAAAGAAAAATTTATCGTAAAACATTCCAATTCGTGGTGACGTAAAACGATCGCTCCAATTCCGTAACTTCTTTTCTCCCCGGCACACACATGCACACACGCTCAGAGAGTATCGCATTGAAAATTTCAATCTCATTCAAATGTCAGCTGACAAACGAGGAACAAAAGCGATTCGAGGTAATTCGGCCAGCCGATGGATGACGTTTAATATACGTGCACGTACCCGAGGACCCAGCGAGGACGTTAGTCGTTAATTCGTCGAACGTTTCGCTTTATCCGGCTAGCGGTCCCTTTTGTCCATCGATTTATTATGCAATTGCTCGACTAGCCCCTTTCATCGTTCGAGGGGACCAAGGGAAGACCGTGAACTAGCTACGGCACTGTCACTACACACAGTTGACTTCCTCAATCTCCGACACTGCTCTCGTGTGTTTCCCTTATTACATCTCGACTTTCCATACACATTTGTTTTTGTTGCGCGCGATGAATTTCAAGCCGATTACAATTTCATCTTTCATCGATCGATGATTAATGGGAAATAATTTTCATTAAATTCCTATCACCGTTTTTTACGACTTGATCGTTAGATAAATTTCAAATCGATTTTTAATCAATCGGTGATATAGTGGAAAATAATAGACTAATTTTTCAGCAGGCACTCTCGTGTATTTTCCCCTTTTCACGAGTGACAATTATTATGTAATAATTATTATATGTCTCAATATTATATTATATGATATATAATATTAATAATATATTAATTAATAGTAATAATATTGTAATATATAATAATACAATATATAAAAATTGTTATATATTATATTTTATAATATATAATATTAATACTATATTAATTAATAATATTAATATTATAATATATAATAATTGTTATATATTATATCTCTTATATTATATTGTATAACATATAATATAAGAGGTATAATAATAATATATTAATTAATAATATTAATATTATAATATATAAAAATTGTTATATATTATATCTCTTATTTTATATTGTATAACATATAATATAAGAGGTATAATAATAATATATTAATTAATAACATTAATATTATAATATATAAAAATTGTTATATATTATATCTCTTATATTATATTGTATAATATTAATACTATAATAATTAATAATATTAATATTATAATATATAATAATTGTTACATATTATATCTCTTGTATTATATTCTATAATATATAATATTAATAATATATTAATCAATAATATTAATATTATGATATATAATAGTTATTATATATTATACCTTTTATATCATATTATATAATATATAATAATTATACTATATTATATCTCAAGTCGTGCAATTGCATTTAATTACATTCAATGATATTTATATTAACACATTTAACATTTTTAACATTAAACTCAACACTTATGATAATTACAATATTTCTCTAGCATTCTTTATTTAATATTTCGTCGTCCATTTGCAGATTTCTGAGATTTAAAGAAATCGAATACATACGACCCGATTGCTTGATCCTCGATGAATCAACGAATTGACAAATAATTCTTACGTACTTACAATTATGTAGAATAATCATAAAATAATTTTGATCGATCGAAAGCATTATTTTTACACACGCAGAATTGAAAATATCCTATTACCATTTCACGAGATGCATCGCGCAAGGAATAGGCGTAAGTAGGCCGTTGAACTTGATCGAGACTAGAAGATGCCAAGTGAATACGATGAGATGTAGAGAATGGTTTCTAGGAAGGGTTCACGGGCAGATGTGCATCTTTATTTGCGTTAATAATCGTTCTGCACTTGCACACACGGCAATTTCGAGGTTAAGGTTCATTGGATTAATTCGTTCGATCGTTTTAATTGACTAATTCGAGGCTAAAGCACTGTTTGTCTATCACCGATCTTAATTGGACGCCGCGACTAACACTGACAAATCAGAAACTCTCACTTTTCCATTTTCTTTCATTTAACCTTCTCTCTTTCTCTCTCTCTCTTTTTTTGGCGATTTTTCCAGAATTTTCGTGGATCTACGAATATAAATTAAAAGATTCTGTATTGCAAGCAGTGAATATAATTTTGCTGATAGTCATGAAATAGTATAAATCGAGATTATTAGAAATTTCGATCGTTATGCATAGTGTAATATACAAAAGTTTACAAGTTCTGAAATTAAATTAATATTAATTAATTGATTACAAATCCCGTCAAGTAATTAATAACTTTATCGTTTGATTTATCGTGCGCAATCTAGATTAAAATATTTATCTCAACAATAAGTAACTTTCTAGCCCTGTGTGTTTATATTTATTGCCCGTTAAAATATCAACATGCATGGTCGTGCAACATGCATTTCAATAAGTTTTCTCGTAAAATGTTGCTGCGAGCCACCGGGGAATTAATAATCATGACGTTTGCCAGTCCGGATAGTTTTGCCACATCATATTCATTATATAATAAAACACACATCCACTTTGCGATGTCGTTATAGTTAACAATGTTATTACACTCTGTTTATTGCATAACGCAACGTAAATTGTTTCGTGACGTATCGCCCTGCACAAGCATAATGCTTGCCGGTTGGCGAACGTCTGTTTGAAAGAGCGTCTTAACCACTTGCGCGCCGGCAACTGATTGCGGACCTTAACGAGCGACCGAACCCCCGTACGCAATAAATTCGTCGCTTTCTTTTTGAATTCGCTGATCACTGGATAGAAATTATTGAAAAGTGATAAATTTATTATTTTTTATCTTGCACGGGTTATACTTAAATATACTTAAAACGGAGGAAATATTGCAATTTTGGGAGAAAAGATTCTCGACGCGCGTCAAGTCTTCAACCACTTGCGCTGGCAACTGATTGCGGACCGTAACGAGCGACCGAATCCCCGTACACAATAAATTCTTTCGCTTTCTTTTCGAATTCGTCGGTATGATATATAGAAATTATTAAGAAACAATAAATTTATTATTTGCTTTGCCCGGGTTATACTTAAATATACTTAAAACGGAGGAAGTATTGCGATTTTGGGAGAAAAGATTCTCGACGTGCGTGGTCTCGCGTTAGTGAATAAGGAACGTGTTGGTCAGACGAGAGTAGAGACACGTCAGTCCTCGGTCTATACTTTTCTACACCCAGCAATTACGTGTTTTTTCACCGCAAATATATTTATAGCTCGCGATCTCTTCGTTCGTTCTTTTTAAACAAATTCGTTTATTCCTTCCGTCGTTTTAAATAAATTAAATGTAAACAAAATCGTCGCGTAAAGTTTCGTCGATGACGAAAAAGTAAAAACTTCTTTCCTCTCAACGACCTATTTTTAATTTTCTTTGCACGTTTCGGTCTCTTTGACGAAATTTGCGACGGAGAACTTACGGTTTCTTGCCTCAAGTAGTTTTTTATTTTACCGATCGAGGCTGCGAATCTTTGCAATCAGTTACGTATTTTTATTGCTTTTTTTTGTCATTTCCTTGAGTGATGGATTTTCACGGATAATAACAATAGATTGGTAAATCGTGTAGGTTATCAGGCTTGTCGATAATGACGGCTGACAAATTATAAATTTTAATTCTGTTATGAAAAATCTGTTAGTCCGAGCCAACGATGCTTTTGAAATACTTCTTTCAACTCTACTTCTGTCTCTTTTCAACGATTTTTTTTTAATTAAAAGAGACGAGACAGACAATATCGATGCAAAATTAATAATCTTGATGTTGAAATAATTGTTATCATGTGACAAATGATTGATACACTCTCGGTGGTCGCGTTAAAATTAATTTTAAAATTCGAGTCCGTTGCCGCGATGATGCTTTTTTTTAACAAAGTGTATTCGCGATGTTCGTGATTAGAGTTGACGAAATAATTTTTATGACAGTGTCAGTGATAGTGTGTTTATCGTAATTAAAGTAATCAACAATTTCTACCAAATAAACGAAACGAGATCGAAATTAAAATGAATTGTATCGTGCAACGAGAACTGAATTTTTATATTTCAATTTAACGACCAGCATTTAACATAAAAACTCGAACGAAAAATCATGCACACCGATGCAGCGCAATCTCCTCCACGTGTCGCTGTCGCGAAAATTCTATTTTCGCTAGGGTGTTCTATTCTATCTGCTACATTGTTGCGATACGTAAATCTAAATATACCACTTTCTCAGAGCCGCGTGTTCTCGTTCATCAGTTTCAAACGCCGTTTATCTACGTTTGGCCGAATTCCAGCGAATTTTAAAGCGGATCTTTAACGATCTCTCGTTAGCAATCACTCGCTAATCGAAATCTTCAAACACAGTCGGTGACGCGAGTATTTCTCAAGTCGTCACGAACTGAGGTGAACAACTACTCGCTGTGCGTATGAGTTATTGCCTGTCTGTTCTTTGACCAATCTTCTCCGAAAGAGGATGATTTGAAATACGAATGAATAACTTAAGTAACATAACTTGGTACAGTAAATAAATGAATTAATTCGAAATGAATAAATTTCGACACCGACGTCTCTCGGCGTTTGACATCTAAAGTTCTGAAAAAAATTGATCAACATTCATTTTTAAGTTACTTTCAACTTTTGCTGTTAAATTTTGCTCAGTCAACCTCAGAAAAGTCTCAATCTTCGAATCTGTCAATTTAAAATTAATTTTCGAAGGTTCTTCTGCAATATTTTTGCAGCAATAATTCCAAAAGTGACATCATTTTCGACTTTGTGACTACTTTCTTCGAAAGAAGGAAAGCGCGACGTGTAATTTCTCTAAGAAAAATTTACTAAGATAAATGAAGAATATCTAAAGAAAATTACTACCGAAATTTCTACAAATATAATTTCGATTTATAATGATTTATTATGAACGAATGAAACAGAGTAATTTGTTAGCCTAACCGTGCGACGTGTAATTTTCCTAAGAAAATTTACAATTAAAATTTAGATTAAGATAAATTAAAATTTATCAAAAAAAAAATTATTACCGAAATTTCTACAAATATAATTTCGATTTATGATTTATTATGAACGAATAAAACAGAGTAATTTGTTAGCCTAACCGGAACCGTGCGACGTACAATTTTCCTAAGAAAATTTACTAAATTTAGATTAAGATGAATTAAAATTTATCAAAAAAAAAATTATTACCGAAATTTCTACAAATATAATTTCGATTTATGATTTATTATGAACGAATAAAACAGAGTAATTTGTTAGCCTAACCGGAACCGTGCGACGTACAATTTTCCTAAGAAAATTTACTAAATTTAGATTAAGATAAATTAAAATTTATCAAAAAAAAAATTATTACTGAAATTTCTACAAATATAATTTCGATTTATGATTTATTATGAACGAATAAAACAGAGTAATTTGTTAGCCTAACCGGAACCGTGCGACGTGTAATTTTCCTAAGAAAATTTACGATTAAAATTTAGATTAAGATAAATTAAGATTCATAAAAAAAAAAAAAAATTACTACCGAAATTTCTACAAATATAATTTCGATATATAATGATTTATTATGAACGAATAAAACAGAGTAATTTGTTAGCCTAATCGGAACCGTGCGACGTGTAATTTTCCCAAGAAAATTTACGATTAAAATTTAGATTAAGATAAATTAAGATTTATCAAAAAAAAAAAAAATCACTACCGAAATTTCTACAAATATAATTTCGATTTATAGTGATTTCACACCGACGCGAAATTTTCGTAGCTAATCGGTGATCGCCGATCTCGGCCGATTTATGCGGGCGCGCGTTGCGTCAACGCGGCCATAATTAATACAGCCCGGATCGATAGAACCGTGTTTCGCAATGAAAATCAATCGTACGCGACGTAATTGAATCCGACTAGTTAGATACTGATTGCGGTTGGGACGATCTCGTCCCGTGGAATGCTTGCCCTTCCACCCACGCGAAACAAGAACGTTAATTTGCATCCCCTTGAGTAATTAAACATTCGCGGGAGAGCCGAGCGATCGATTCTTCCTTGACTCGGTACCTCAATAATTACTGCAATAATCTTGGATAATGGATAATCCGAACGACTTTCCAAGGATATTAGGAAACGTAATACTTGCAATTAGAATGTAATTTTGTTAAGATTTTTCTCTTGTTAAATTATTCGGAGATCTTTCACGAAGAGTAATGTTGTAATTTCTAATTAAGAAATTTGTTGGATTCAGCTGGGAGGAGAAAATGTATAATATAATTTTGCATAAAAGTCTGTGGGATCTTTTTTTAGAATTTTAATTCGTAAGAATTTGCTAGGACGTCGTAACTCGCAAGAATTTGAATCAGTTGAAAAATATTCGAATACAAGGGAGAGGATATAATTTTTGTGAAAATTACTCGACTGACTCGATTTTCTTTTAGAATTTCATGTTTTAAGAGATCTTTAGAGTTTGTAGAAAATTTCCAAGAATTTTTCATTGGGAGATATTTGAAATTCGGTTGGAACAGTAATATATAATTTTTGTAAAAAATTTACTTTACTCTTCTTTTCTCTTTTTGGAATCTCGAAATTGACGAATTTCAACTTGCAAGAATTTGCAATTTGGGAAATATTTAGATTTGGCAGGAGAAAATGATTTTTGTGAAAATTATTAAATTTTTTAATATAATTTTAATTATAATTTTTAAGCATATTTTAAATTTTAATCATAATTATTTGACTCGACTTTAGAATTTGAAAAGTTGTAAATCCAATTGGAAGAAGGAAATATAATTTTGTAAAAAATTTCCACGACTTTTCTTCAATAAATTAATATGTAATTGTAAGAAAAATCGTATGGCATGCAACTTGCGGAAATTTTTAAATTTAATTGGTAAGAAAAGACAATTTTCGTTTTTTCCGATTTACGTGCCGATCGTGTGTTCACGCGCGGGCACAATCTTGGTAATTGTGGCGTGAGAGAAAGACCGGAGTGAAAAATACGCAATAAACGAGCCACGCTCTGGATCTAGTAACATAAATACACTCACTTGTCTCGAAGACTTTCAGGGACGGTCGGCCGAGAATAGACGAAAATCCAATTTTAATCGCGGAACCTCGACCTGCACACGCGATCAACCAGATCGTCGATAAAACCGTCGAATTCTCACTATCGATCCATCTTCAATGTAAATGACAAATTTTCACGACAATTCAATAACAATTGAAACGACGAACGCGAGTGACAAAAATCATTAAGATCGAGAGAAAGAACTCTGGAAATTATCAGTAATCGATCGTCATGGAGAACGAACAACGTTAAACAAATCCCAATGCAAATTCTCTGCATTATCTTGGTTTAATTTTTGTCTAAATTCAATCACTTCGTTCCAACATTATAATTTTGTCCGAAAAAAAATGGAAATGAGGTTCAAAGTGTTTCCTCGCAAGAGTGAAAGAGAACTGATTTCGATTTTCTGGAGATTTTGATGATCTGGAGAGTCGTCCTCACGTGGACGTGTGCTCGATCGTGTCGATCGTTCAAAGCTGAAGACCGACGAGTGAACATGGCACGCGAGAAGACCCGGTATCGATCTAATTCCTTCAAGGCAAACGACGCCAGGTCCTCCATGGTTAACTTATTTTACTTTCTCTTCTGCTGATGTTAATATAAAGTTCGCGGTATTGCCAGATCGATACGTCATTGTCATTTCTCTAATTGACTCATCCAGTTCTCAGTTGTTAACTTCTTTTGTTGTTAAATTCTTCCTTATGCCGATATTTTAGTGTTGCAATTAGTTGAAAAGTCCAGTTTTTAGTAATCTATTTTATTTCATTCTTTTTCTTCTGCTGATATTAATATAATATAAATTTATATTAACAATCGATTTTTAAATAATTATTTATAATTTATTTATAGTGAATTGATTTATATATATTAAATTTAATTTAATTTGATAAATAATTTATATTAAATTTATATATAGTAAATAATTAAATTCAAATTAATATAATATATAATAATAAATATAAATTAATGTAATATAATATATAATATTAATATATAAATTAATATAATATAATATACAATATTAATATATAAATTAATATAATATACGTTAATATTAATATTGATATTAATATAATATACATTAATATTAATATTGATATTAATATAATATACATTAATATTAATATAATATAAAATATTAATATATTAATATAATATAAATTCCAATTATGTTTTGCAATTAGTTGATTAATTAAGCCCTTAGTGATTAATTAATTTTATTTTTCTCTTCCACTGGTACATTACTACAAATTTATAATAAAATTTGTAATCGCAATGCCGAAGTAATGAATTTATTGCGCAATTTGGTGTAGAATCAACCGAACAAATAATCGATAACGACCAATGAATGATCGAGTCAGCTATTCACGACACTGTCCGCTCGATTGTATCTGGAATATTGCAGTTGGATGCATGGAAATTCGAGGCAACGGAAGACACGCGAATGTGACATTAATAAATCAGTGGCTCGCGACTAGGAATGTATTAGTACGTCGTCATCGATGTATCTGGAGCAAAGCTATGGAAAGCATACTAGTTCATTATCAATGAATCGTTCGTGGTTCGCGTAGGAAGCCTATAAATACGTGATGTTCGTCGACGAATTTTACGATAATTTCACGTCAAGTGGTCATCACGATAGATTATTGTTAGAATCGTACATTACCGACATATAGTACGTTACCGACGTGCACGTAATTTTCAAACTAAAATATCACAGTCTCGATCCAGTATCAAAAATCTCCGAATTTGTAAAAAACATAGTCTTTCTCCGTTGTTCTTCGTTAAACCTACAATTTAAAACTTATTCTTCGATACATATGTACAAAGTTGACAGAGTTCATTCGCCGATCTTTAGCAACGAAGAAGAAATCGTATGTACATATTTCTTACGAGAAAGATATAGATGTTATTTATTTTACCTGAAAGATATTCTCCAGGTTTGAAACAGTCGCAAAGATCATTCTCTTTTATCACCCTTTGCCAATCCTACGCACGAGTTCTACAAAAACAACAAACATCTTCGTCTGATCGCAGACAATATTCCCCAACACGCTCGAAGATCTTCAACTAACAGAGTTACAAAATTATCGTCTATCTCCGAGGAAAATAAATATCTTTGGTCAGTCATGAAAATATTCTCGAAAACTTTCAAATACAAAAATCACAGGATCCGTCGTCCCTTATCTTCGACGGATTTTTGCGAGAAATTCAAAAATCCACGCAACGTGTATAAAAAAATATAAAATATATATAATATAATAATAAAACATATGTATAATATAAATATAATATAAAATATGTATAATATAATAACAAAATATATATAATAAATATATAAAATGTATAAAATTTCAAAAGCAGCGTATTTAACCCCTTGCGCTGGCAACTGGTCCGCGGACCGTAACGAGTGACCAAACCGTATACGACAAATAATTCGTCGCTTTCTTTTTGAACCTCGTCGATGATGATATCACCGGATAGAAATTACTGAGAAGTAATAAATTTATTATTTACTTTGCCTGGGTTATACCTTAAATATACTTAAACCTATAGTATACTATAATAATAACTTAAAACTGAGGAAATATTGCAACTTTGGAACAAAAAATTCTCAACGTAGGTGGCACGTCGTTCCAGCGCAAGAGGGTTTGGGTTAGAGAAGTAATAAATTTATTATTCGTGTTGCCTGTGTTATACCTCGATATACTTAAAACCGATACTTAAAAAATATTGCAATCTCGGAACAAAAGATTCTCGACGTGCGTGGCAACGTCGTTCGAACGCCGAAGAGGTTTGATATCGGAAACAAATTCTTTTCTAAACTAGTCTTCAGTCGCGTTCGAAAATTTGAAGCTCCACGATCTGAGAGAGAACTTCTTCCCGTTCGTGTATGTCTGTAAATGTCACTTGCTGTTTAGGAAGTGTGTAGAAGAGATCGTGAAACTCGCGAGATCAGGATCGATCGGCGTTTGAGCTACTACCATGGGGACGAAAGAGCTCTGGCAGTGGTCCGGCGCGTTCGCGCGGAGGAACAAAGTGAGAACGTGCTCAAGTTGAACGACCAGACCTCTCCCTCTTGACCTAATTCGTGAAGCGCCCTGTGCCACGCACGCGTCACGTCACCGATCTCCTTCTCCGTGCGTGACCAACGCGCGAGGGTGCGTGCAAGGCCAGCCCGCACAGCACGCTCTCTCCACTCTCTCTTCTTCCTCTCTTTTCGCCCGTCACTCTGCCAGCGATCAGCTGATACCGTTCCTCCGCGTGCACCGATGGCTAACGCCACGCCGTCAGATCTCTCGCGATCGTACGTATGTTGTACGTCCTTCGAGTCGCGGTGGCTCGAAATTTTAGGTCTCGGAGGAATTGAAAATTTGTCGAAACGAACGTCTTGGAAATCGGGAATTTATTTTCGTATTTCGGTGTCTTTGTGTTTTGGAGATTTGGGGATCACGAGATGTTGGTATCCGGGAGCTTGACGTGTTTCAGGTGTTTCTCTGTTTGAAATTCGGGAATTTGGCAATTCGATACTATTCGAATTTGGAAATATATATATTGGAGAACTTGGATTTCTGACTATTCGAGAGTTTGAGAATTTGGGAATTTGGATATCCCAAGGTTTGGAGACTCGAAACTTTGAGAATTTGATCATTCGGATATTTCAAAGTTTAGAGTTTTCCAGAGTTTTTAGTTCAAAAGCTTGAAAATTGGAGAATTTGAATATTTCGAAGTTTAAAGAGTCGAAAGCTTGAAAATTTGAATATTTCAGAGTTTGGAAATCCGGGAACTTGAAAATTGGAAAATTTGGATATTCCAAAGAGTTCGATATTTGAATATTCCAAAGAGCTTGAAAATTTAAGAGATTGAAAATGTTTTGCAAATTTAAATATTCCAAAGTTGCAAAAATTCGAGAATCTAAAAATCTCTGAAACTCTGAACGTTCCAAAGTAGGAAAATTCAAGAGCTTAAAAATTCACACTCTCAAATATTCCAAGAGTTGTAAAACTCGAAAGCTTGAAAATTCTAAAATATAAACATTTCAAAGCTGGAAAATTCAGAAGCTTGAAAGTTCAAGAATTATTTGAATATATAAATATAACGCTTGAAAGTTCAATCTTTCGAATATTTCAAAGCTGGAAAATTTCCAAAGTTGCAAAAATTCGAGAATCTAAAAATCTCTGAAGCTCTGAACGTTCCAAAGTAGGAAAATTCAAAAGCTTAAAAATTCAGACTCTCAAATATTCCAAAAAAGTTGAAAAATTCTAAAGCTTGGAAATTCTAAAATATAAACATTTCAAAGCTGGAAAATTCAGAAGCTTGAAAGTTTAATAATTATTTGAATATATATATATATAAATATGTAACGCTTGAAAAATCAAACTTTCGAATATTTCAAAGCTGTAAAATTTCCAACGATTCGAAAGTTCAAAAAAATTCGAACATTCCAGTTGAACTGGAAAAGCTCGGAAGCTTGAAATTTCAAGAATATATCGCAATACTGGACACAATTCGAACTTTCAAACGTTCCACGAAATTAACAAATTCGACAGCTCGATATTTTTCAAACATTTTACATACACTTCGAAGTTCAAAAAATTTATTAAAGCATAAAGCTTTGGGAAAGTTCAAACACTCCAGTGTCTCGAGATTTCCAGACTTCTTAAAAATTCTCAAAATCCTTGATCCTTGATACATCTTCAAAACGCAGTATCCATGTTGCAAACATGTCTCCCGCGACACAAAAATTAATTTCATAATTCGATTCGAGCGCATTGTTTCCCCCCCGGCATAATACTTAATTCGAGGGGGCTCGTGTGTGGAACGTGTGTTCGACGAGTGTTTACAGCGAACAAGGAAAACACGGTCCCATTAATAAACACGATCGACGACGTAGCCCCTTGTATAAAGTTCGCCGATGAAACTTCGTTGCCAGTATTAATTACCATAATCGCGTTTGCCTTCGTCGTGGAAACGTGTGTTTCGCGGTGACGTTGTGCCCCACGAGCATCCTATTCAAACCGGTTTAGTCTACGCGCCAACTCACCGAGCATCTTGCAACTTTTCAACCACGTCGAAATTTAATTAGCGTCGTTCCTCCCATCGAACGAACGTCGCTGTTGATTTTAAATTAGGAACGTGAACGATAAACATCTTCAGTGACGTTTAATGGATCTTCTTCGGAGCCCTCGATCCTTGAATACCGGAAGATGATCAGTTTGTAATTTTCGTTGCAAATATTTGGATATTTTACAAACGTGAAACTCTGTTTTTTTTTTTAGAGATTCGAATGATTTTTCGTAAAATGTGTGTACTTCATTGTCTGTCATAGTTTTCTAGTTTTTTTTTTTCTTAACATCTCTGATGGAAAACAATTTAAAGTGATTTTCAGCTTGCAATTGCATCGAAATCCTCTAAGATTATTCTATACACTATTATTCTTAACCATTATATCAACCACGATACTTTGACATCTTATCTGGATATATTTTGCGCCTGATTTTCACATCTGTTGAAAAAATTTTGCACGTACATAATGGACACATCTGCGAGCGAAAATAAAAAAAGAAAAAGTCGTGTTACGAAGTTTCTTTATTTCTTTCATTTAATCGGAAAATTTGTCTAGCATCACAGCGAATAATAGTAAATTTCGTCTGAATGATAGTTGAACGATAGTTCGGTGATAATTTTTTGATTGAATTTTTTTTTCTTTCTTTTGTGTGTGTGTATGAATATGTATTAATTACATATATATATATAAATAATTTTTTAATATATATATAAATTACTTAATAATATAAATTATATAAATAATTTTTTAATATACTTAATAATATAAATATAATATAATTTATATAATATAAATTATATAAATAATTTTTTAATATATACATATATAAATTACTTAATAATTTATATATATATAAAAATTACTTAATAATAATTTATATATATATAAATTACTTAATAATATATATAATTATATATATACAGATTATATATATTATTATTAAATAATTCATATATATATATATATATATATATATATAAACACAACTTTTGTGTTTTATGAAACCCCCGAATTTGAGAAGCCGGAAGAATTAGCCGATTAAATAACTATAATACCACCAAAACGCTCTCGCCGCGCGAATTACTATGAATCTGTCTTCACGAACGAGAGAAACAATCTGTCTTGAAATCTTCTCCAATCTTTGGAATTTTCGACGGATCAGAGTGTCACTCCTTCTGGAGGGATCTCGAGAGATCAGCAGAGATGAGAGATTTCCCCGCGAAACTGGACGGAAGTGTTCGCCGTCCCAGCGGGGAAATTAAACCGGCGAGTAAGCCTCGCAGTTCTCATTAGCCTGGGCTTCCTCCGGGCGGACGACGTAATTGCGAATTAGAGACGAACTCGCGGCGAAGAGGCAAAAGAGGCGGCGGGAAAACAGGCGGATGGAAAACTGGAGTGAAAAGAAAGAAGTTGGAACGTTGGTTCCTTCTCATCTTCTTGTTAGCAACCGGCGGAGAGAGACGTTTACGTGTTCCACGGCGACGAAGGAAATGGTAAGAAAGAGAAAGAGTGGCTTGAAGTTTCGTTAAGTCCCTAAGCGCTATTTTTAGCCGGCCATTTTCCGTCTTGTGAAACATACATCTGCAGTTATTTACGGTTCTTCGTTCGTTGCTATCCTCAAGTTTTCTCTCCCGTGGATAATTATGGGACAATTATTTTTCTCGCAATTGACGCTGAAACTACTCACGAAATATAAAAATATAGAAAAATTCCGTCAGAGTCATTAGAGTGCAATGAATGAGGAGAAATATTATATTATATAATATTCCCGTATCATCGTATGTTTTGCAAAAATCGTTCAGATCTCTAAAAAATGCAACGTTGTAAATCCGCGAATGTGTTCTAAACGAATTGTCAATTAGTCGTCTTGTCCACTTTGATGAATGTTTATTAATAATGACGTGCCATGCGCGTCGAGAATTTTTTCTCTCCCAAAATTGCAATATTTCCTCAGCTTTAAGTATATACAAAACGAATAATAAATTTATTACTTCTCAGTAATTTCTATCCAGTGACATCGTACCGACGAGTTGTTGTATACGGTTCAGATCACTCGTTATGGTCCGCGATAGAAGCCTCAACCTCTCCGCGCTAGAATGACGTGCCGCGCGCGTCGAGAATTTTTTCTCTCCCAAAATTGCAATATTTCCTCAGTTTTAAGTATATACAAACGAATAATAAATTTATTACTTCTCAATCATTTCTATCCAGTGACATCGTACCGACAAGTTGTTGTATACGATTCAGGTCACTCGTTATGGTCCGCGATAGAAGCCTTAACCTCTCTGCGTTGGAATGACGTACCGCGCGCGTCGAGAATTTTTTCTCTCCCAAAATTGCAATATTTCCTCAGTTTTAAGTATATACAAAACAAATAGATTTATTGCTTCTCAATTATTTCTATCCAGTGACATCGTACCGACGAGTTATTGTATACGGTTCAGGTCACTCGTTATGGTCGGCGATAGAAGCCTTAACCTCTCTGCGCTGGAATGACGTACCGCGCGCGTCGAGAATTTTTTCTCTCCCAAAATTGCAATATTTCCTCAGTTTTAAGTATATACAA
>NW_025110324.1:68139-86098 GCF_011392965.1 Frieseomelitta varia | reverse complement strand
TCTCTACGCTGGAATGACGTACCGCGCGCGTCGAGAATTTTTTCTCTCCCAAAATTGCAATATTTCCTCAGTTTTAAGTATGTACAAAACAAATAATAGATTTATTGCTTCTCAATTATTTCTATCCAGTGACATCGTACCGACGAGTTATTGTATACGGTTCAGGTCACTCGTTATGGTTCGCGATAGAAGCCTTAACCTCTCTGCGCTGGAATGACGTGCCGCGCGAAACAAATAATAAATTTATTACTTCTCAATAATTTATATCCAATATTATCCAGTATTATCATACCGACGAGTTCAGGAAGAAAGCGACGAATTATTGTATACGGTTTGGTCACTCGTTATGGTCCGCAAATCAGTTGCCAGCGCGCAAGTGGTTAATTGTCTTCAAAGTCACCGTGGCTGGGTGAAGAAATTTCGTCTCGGGTCGAGAAGTTCCCTCCGAGCCAGTCTCTGGCCTCTTCCACCTCCCCCCTGGTGAATTTACGACGAAACTTGGAAATTTCCGGAATCTAATATTCAGGATTCATCGTGACGCCGGCGACCACCGCCGCTCGGCGACGCTGACGCCGGCCTTCCCGGAATGTCGCGTAAATATTCCACGTTTCTCAGCGCCAAGTTTCTTCGGGGAACTTACTTTTCAACCGGTCGGAAAATTAGAATCCTAATTTGCCTATCATTAGTGATACGCTACATGTAATAACACAATTTTTCTTACTTTCTTTTTACATATATATCGCGGCTCTCACAGTTCTTACAATTCACAAAATTGAATCCCCTAATATTCGACCATATCTGTTCTTACAATTCACAAAATTGAATCCAAGTCCCCCAATATTCGAATATTCACCAGAAGCAATAATATTTGAATCGCACGGTATATATTTTATAATACTGCATAAAGTATGTTGCAAACAGCGATACAAATTCAATTATTCCGTATCCGCCGGTTTACCCGAGAATAAGTCGTTTTAAACACTAGAAACCTCTCGTGTCTTATTTCTAACACTTCTAGCTACTATTTAAAAACAAAAACAAAAAAAAAACATCGATGTTTTTGAAAATTTCACACTACCCTAACCCCCTTAAATGAAACAAATAACAAATTTAGCGATGTCATCGCGGACGTGGTTCAAAAAGAAAGCGACGCGTTATTAGTACAACTTGGTTTGGTCACTCGTTATGGTCCGCAATCCAAGTTTGCCAGCGCGAGTGGTTAATGGGTCAGTGGTTCGGTGTTGTTCAGCTGGTCGCACGAGGCAACGGGGCCGTGTGAGGGGCGAACGCGACGCAGTAGGGGTGGATAAGGCGAAAATACTGTCCGGAGAATGGTGGTTCAAGAGATTTCTCTGAATAGCGCGGCTAGAAGGGAGCGTGGAGAGTTGCTTGGGTCGCCACGGGATCACGGATGAACCCCTTTGAGCCGCGCGAGCCAATTGAGCCACCTGAATGGACGCTGTTTGCCGTTGAATGCGAAATATTTCATATTGTTTGCCCCGTACTTTTCTGGAACCGGGTTTACGGTTATGTAGGTGACGGTTACGTCACACCCGGGTCCGCGAGACACGGTGACCCCCTTTTTTCATAGAATATTTTCTCCTCGGGCTCCGTGATCCTCGCTTTCCGCGTTTGGCGTTCGATCTGGCTCGAAGTTCGAAGTTGAAAGAAGGGATACTCGAGGGATATTCAAATATTTATTGCGTTCTATGGATTTCGAAAGTCGCGAGTGACGAACGCTGGACTCTCGGAAGTTCAGATGTTCGTCAGAATTCGGGGATTCGAGAATTTTTGAAAATTAAAACGTCGTTCCGACTTGAACGATCTTAAAGTGAAAGAATTCGAGAGTTTGGACTTGCAAATCTAAAGACAATTGAAAATTGAAAAGATTCAGAAGATGAAGACATCGAATGACGTCTTCATCGACTTTCGAGATTAAAGAAACTGAAAAGAGCCTAAGCGCCCAGGAGGGGGAGCGAACGAATACTCGGCAATTCGATTTGGAAGTCAAAGAATTCTCAGATTCGCTTCCAGTACGTGGTCGGATGTCGGATGTCTCAGAGATGCCACTAGATGAAACAAAATCCACGCTTCTCCGAATAGTATGCCTAGTAACCTGAGTAATGGATCCACTCTGAAAGCATGCTTGAAAATAATCCGAAAGGAAGATGGCGTTGTTCAGGACGTCGAAGGATGTTCCCATTATTCGACCACACACACACATACACACACACACACACACACACACACATGTACATACAAACACACAATGCGGTAAACGAGGACGAGAGCTTCGCGCTGACCTGGTTGTACGTTTCTGGCCAGCTCTCGTCAACTCGCTGGGAAGAGAAACGGCTGGCAGAAACGAGAGGAAAAATGAGACAACGTGCCGGAGAAGCGGAAAATAGGAAACGGGGAAAGGGCAGCCGACGTTGAACAAGAAGAAACGGCGACCGATTAAATTTGTCTTACTTTGCCTTTCCGTAAAAAAAAAAAAAAAAAGAAGATGAAACCATTTTTCCTGATCGCGAACAATGAGGACGGCGGAGCTGCTGCTCGGAGACTTAAACCTCGTTGCTCGCTGAACTTCGGATTAATGATCGAGTTACCGTACTTTGGACGTTCGCAAATTTGACGGGGCGAGGGATGAATGGGTCGCCGAAAATTGAAAAGAAACGCAGTTGGATCGTAGTCTCGACTTCTGCTTCTGCGTAGCACTTTTTCAACCCTTTGACTTGCGACATTGAGTGAAAGTTGAGATCTCGACTCGAAAGAAGTAAATTGGTAAACCTGTGACAGTTACAGTTCGAATTTTAAATTTAATTTTCATTAAACTGAAATTTAGAAAAATCAGGTCGATTATCAGGTAATTTCGCGATTGTGAGATCATCCAGTTTTATAGTAATTTATCTTATTTTATTTTTTAGCAATTTATCTTTTTTTTATTGTTTAGTAATTTATCTTATTTATAGTAATTTATGTTATTTTATTTTTTTCTTCTGCTGATATTAATATAATATAAATTTCAATTATGTTGCTATTAGTTGAATAATCGATCGATTATTGCAACTGCTCGATCGTGAAATCATCCAGTTTCAATTAATTTTAGGCTTTCTTCTAGCTAATATTAATATAAATTTCAATTGTGCTGCAATTAGTTGAAAAATCAGTCGATCATCGTAATTTCTCGATTGTGAGATCATCCAGTTTTATAGTAATTTATCTTATTTTATTTTTTAGCAATTTATCTTTCTTTTTCTTATTGTTTAGTAATTTATCTTATTTATAGTAATTTATCTTTTTTATTATTTTATTTTTCTTATTTTTAGTAATTCATCTTATTTATAGTAATTTATCTTATTTTATTTTTTTCTTCTGCTGATATTAATATAAATTTCAATTGTGCTGCAATTAGTTGAAAAATCTGTCGATCATCGTAATTTCTCGATTGTGAGATCATCCAATTTTATAGTAATTTATTTTGTTTTATTTTTTCTTCTGCTGATATTAATATAAATTTCAATTATGTTGCAATTAGTCGAATAATCGATTATTGCAATTCCTCGATCGTGAAATCATCCAGTTTCAATTAATTTTAGTTATTCTTCTAGCTGATATTGATATAAATTTCAATTGTGCTGCAGTTAGATGAAAAAATCCATCGATCATCGCAATTCTTTCATCGTGAAATCATTCTTCAATTCTTCAGTGGTTAATTTATTTTATTTTTCTTGACTTCTGCTTCTGTGTAACACCTTTATCCCCTACATTTACGACATCGAGTAAAAGTTGAGATCTCGACTCGAAGGAAATAAATTGTAAACCTGTGAAATTTCGAACTTTTAATTTAATTCCATTAGACTGAACAATGACGAATAAAAATTATATATAATGTTTCAATATTAAATGTAATTTAATATTGTATAACGTTTTAAATTATATATAATATTTAAATACTCTATATTAATGCTCACCTCTAAGTTAATAATCACTCTTTAAAATTGAAAAGAAAGTCATAAGGCAAAGGGTTGAGGACAATGACAATGACTTTTGTCATTCTTTCGTCGATTGTGACTCAACATCAGTTTTTATCACAGAAAAATTTTATCACTCTTATGTTTAGTCGCACTCGATACTTTTAAATTGCCAAACGGAAGAATAATTGAAAAATAGTTTGGAGAACTTGCGAAAAATTAATAAATATAGCAGTTTTCGGACAGACAGTAATAAATTATTGTAGACAACTGCTCTACGATATTCAGTTAGAGATACTTGAAACTTTTGAACTTGGAATTTAAATCGTTGAATGAAATTGGAATATTGTCCGGTTAGTCACGAAAGATTTAGTGAACCCTTTCGCTTTTCAATTACATTATCCTGTGTGAATCATCGCCCTACGAAAACACGTGACTCACCCAATACACTCTAAAATTCATTTCAATATAACCTACATGCGTATGTGTTTTATACGGAGCTTTCAATTTCAAACGATATCTTCTCCTCTCGATACGTCCTAAAACTTCGCCAAACAATCGACGTTTCGACTAAATTACCCGAGGAGAGAAGAACGTTGTACAACGCTCAATGCTATCCATTTATTTATACAATGCACTCTAAAATTCACCTGGAGTCTGGGGATTCGTGTCTCGTTCATCTTGTTTGTCTCTGTCTAGACGACAAGATTTTTTTTTTTTTTTTTTTGATAAGTCGTACGATGTCTCTCGTTTTTCTTTTTTTTCCTTGAGAGTATACGATTATAGATTTGCAATCCTCTTTTGATTATATTCGTGCAAATGGTTGGTTAAATTTCCCATCCTCTGTTCCCTCTGAGCCTTTTAATTCCACTCGAACGCTGAAATTGATGAAAGTTTACAAAAGTTTGATGTAAGAAAAATTCAGAAATGCATTCATCTTTAAATTTGAATTTTTTGATATATTTATTTGACATTATAATGTTATTGTTATTATTGTTGAAATTGATGAAAGTTTATAAAAGTTTGATGTAAGAAAAATTCAGAAATGCATTCATCTTTAAGTCTGAATCTTTTGATATATTTTTATTTGACATTGTAATGTTATTGTTATTCTTGTTGAAATTATAATGTTATTGTTATTATTGTTGAAATTGATGAAAGTTTATAAAGGTTTGATGTAAGAAAAATTCAGAAATGCATTCACCTTTAAACCTGAATCTTTTGATATATTTTTATTTGACATTGTTATTGTTATTCTCTTCGAGCCTTTCATAAGTAAATCAATTATTGCGAGTATTTTACATTACAAGTGGTCCTGTGAATTTTGATGCATTTGAGGGAAGAAATTTTAAGATACGAAAATATCCAAACTACGTGTGAAATATCCAAACTACGGTGCCCTTTAATATTTGGCGCCTGAAACAATATCTCACCGAGCTTCTGCATCTTTTATTATGCTCTTAAAAATACGAATTTGCAGCCTAAGCAGCAATAAACGTGATGGTTTGAATTATCCTCTTCGAGAACCTTAATTTATCTCTGTTTTGCAAATTTCGAGATACGAAATCACACGTGATGTATATAAAATATATTTTAGATTCTTATATTTATACTTATAATTTATATATACTTATATAAGCCCGTTATATAATATGTATATATATATATATTTATACTTTTATACTTTTGTATACTTATTCACAAGTATATGTATATATATATATTTATTTATTTATTTATACTTTTATACCTTTCGTACATTTATTCACAAGTACAGTGCTCTTTACAATATTCGGTGCACGAAACAATTGTTCCTTTGTCGCTTCTCTAATTACACATTCCAAAAGAAAAAAAAAGGACGAAAAAATACAAACAATCGACGTTTCTCGTTCAAATCGAGAAACTACAACGAAACTACAAACGCGTTACCCCTCGCCCACCCCTTTCTCCCCTCCTCTCCTCCGTATTAAAATTCGCGTGCCGCGCAAATCGCCAACAGAGGCCGAAAATTAAGGGAATAAAAAAAAAAAAAAAGGTGGAGATCAAGACCCACGAGACGACCCCATGACGCCTGGTTGTCCAGGCGTGAGCGTGTCGCTGGATAAACACGCGCGCGTTTTCGAGCTGCGCGCGCGAGAGAGAGCGAGAGGGTGAGAGAAGGAGGGTGGCGGCAGGTGGCCTGGTTGGGTATTGATCCATGATAGAGGGGGTGGTCGAGGTTGGTTGTCGGGTGGTTGTTAAGTCGCATGCGCGTCTCCGACGACGCGGCTCAGGTCTCTCATCGACCCGCGGCCGACAGTGAAAAAGGGAGAAACGGAAGGCGGAACGTCGCGTCACGGGGTGGAAGAGGAGGCGAGGCAGTGACTAAGAGTGGGGGAGGGTGGTTTTCTGGATCAGAATGGTACGGTACCATCGACGGTTGCGCGGCACCCGAGGCCGATTTCAATCGTTCGAGGGTGGGTTTCGTGGTGCTGCATTCGTGCATACGCGAGCGGAACACGCGACCGTGTTCTTCCACCAAGCACATCACCGACGAAATGTCCTCGCTTCCATTCTCTTCTCGGGGAATTCTTTTAAGAAGCTCGCGGCTTCTTACTCTCTCGTCTCGCCGAATTTCCAGATTTGGACGTTTGGACGTTTCTCGTAAATTTAACCGCCGCCCGATACTGCAATTGGCAACCGATTGCGGACCGTAACGAGCGACCGTACGATACGATAAATCGTCGCTCTCTTTTTTTTTTTTTGAAAACTCGCCGGTATTGATGTCACTGGATAGAAATTATTGACGAGTAATAAATAATTGTTTTGCGTGGGTTATACTTAAACGTGCTTGGCATACTAGATATAAATATACTAGAAAAATATACTGAAAATGTACTATATATAAACAGTATGTTATATATAGTGTATTTATACTATATACTATGAAAATATACTATATATAAACAGTATATTATATATAGTATATTTATACTATATACTATAAAATTATAAATATACTATATAAATATAAAACTATAAAAATATACTCTATATAAACAGTATATTATATATAGTATATTATACTATATATTATAAAAATATACTATATATTATAAAAATATACTATATAAATATAGATATAAATATACTAGAAAAATATACTATGTATAAAGGGTATATTATATACAGTATATTTATACTATAAAAATATACTATATAAATATGCTATATACTACAAAAATATACTATATAAATATAGATATGAATATACTATATAAGTATACTATATATAAACAATATATTTTATATAGTATATTTATACTATATATAATTATGCTATATACTATAAAAATATACTATATAAATGTACTGTATACTAAATATTCCAGAACTGAGGAAATATTGCAATTTTGAGAGAAAAAATTCTCGACGTGCGTGGCACGTCATAAAGAATATTGTCGCTTTTATTATACGTTGGTTGCCCACTTCTTTGCCCTCGAGGATTTTTTTTTAATGAAGGTTTTTAAATATCGAGAATGTTGCAAAGGATTATATCTTTATAAGCGTTATTGGGGATTTTTGTTTCTATGTTGATGATTTCGTTAGTCGTGGAGAAGCGTTTTTTTGGAATCGAGGAGCATCATGTATATTGAGAACATTATTCCTCAGGATTTTTATTCGTAGCGATTACTCGCAGAGAATTATCTTTGTTCTTTGGGGATTTTTATTTCTGGTCGTAGAGAAGTCTTGTTGGAATTTAGTACTCTCATCCGTATGTTCATTCTTGTGGATTTTTATTCGTAGCGAAGGTTCGTAAAAATTGTGTAACTCGTACAAAATCATCTTCGTTCCTCCATATATGTCGGGGATTTTTATTTTTGATCGTAGGGAAGCCTTTTTTTGGAAATTGAGGAATATATATCCCCCTTCCCGTACTCTTCGAGAACTTTGTTCTTGAGGATTTTTTGTTCAGAGCTTTTTAAAAAATTGAGAAACTTGCAGCGGATTATCTCTGTTCTTCGTAGATCGAGGATTTTTTTATTTTTAGTCGTAGAGAAACCTTTTTCTGGAATTGAGAACTTTACCGAGGAATGCATTTGCCCTTTGTGCATAAAGAATTTCTACTCCTGAACGGTTTTCACCGTAAGAGAAGCGTTTTAAAATTTAAGAGCCTGGTAGAGACGTTTTATTTTTTACTTTTTACGTAGCAGCGAAGCTTTTTAAATAATTGAGAAACGTGCGGAGGATTATCTTTGTCTTTTGGATGTTCAGAATCTTTTGTTCTTGAATATTTTAGAATTTCTTGTAGAAGATTATCTTTTGTACACTAACGTGAGAATTTTTGTTCTCGAGTACTTTTTCTCAGTCATAGCTCTTCAAAATTGAGAAACGTGTTAAGAGGATTATCTTTTTATCTTTTATGTATTATAGGAATTTTCATTCTTGAACGCTTTCACTCCGTAATGAAGCTTTCTAAAATTTCCAAGAGAAATATCATTATCTTTCGTGCAGTAGAAATTTTTATTTACAACGAAGCTTTTCAAAATCAAGGGTTTTTTTCGAAGAAATATCTTAATCTGTTCTGCACTGAATCGAAGATTTTCATTTTCGAATATCGTTATTTGCAATAAGGACTTTTTGTAATGATTCACAAAAATTTTACTATCTGTATCATAGGAATGAAAATTTGCGGACAACGTCTAGAAGAGAAGGGTGCAAAACGATTGAAACGATAACTTCTAGTTTATTTGTTAACATATGTAAAGATTCATTCGAATTGACGTTCAAATTGATTACGAGATTTGTACAAAATTATTATACAATTATTATTTAAATTATTATTATTATTATTATTATTACTAATTATTATACAATTATTATACGACTGATTTATACAAAATTATTATACAATCACTACTTAATTTATTATTATTACTAATTATTATACGACTGATTTACAAAATTATTATACAGTCATTAATTTATGATTATTATTTATTATTATATAATTATTATATGACTGATCTATATAAAATTATCATACAATTATTATATAAAGTTATGAAATTATTATATAATTATTAGTTAAAATTATATAAATTATATAAAATTATTATACAATTATTATTTAAAATTATAAAATTATGTAAAATTATCATACAATTATTATATAAAATTGTAAAATTATATAAAATTATCATACAATTGTTATATAGAGTTATATAAAATTATCATATTTTCAATTATTTTGAATTATCATATAATTATTATGTTATTAGACAAAGTTCTGAACAAAAAAAATAACATCGGAAATCTGAAGACAAAAGGGAAACTGTAAAAAAAAGAGGAACGCGTTCAAACTCTGCGTGCAATTGATTCTTCAGCCTCGAACGAGACCGGAAACAATCGATTCTTCGACTGTAATCCTTTTAGAGTTGGAGAGAGGCGTCTGCATAATACGTTTCCATGGCACAGCGGGCAAGTTTTATCGCGAGTAAGTTCGTTACAGTGGAAACGAGGAGGCACGTGTAACTTCGAGTTCCGCCAGCGCTGTTCTGGTTTATCTACCGCGGTGAACATTCACTGACGGCTTTCCCAGACGAGCGTTCTGTTGCGAGATGCAAATTTTATCTGCCCTCTGTTTGCTTCGAACACCTCTCTCTCTCTCTCTCTCTCTCTCTCTCTCTCTCTCTCTCTCTTTATTCGCTGCAGCCTCGTTCGTGCAGCTCAGAGTGAATCTCTCGCTGCCTCGCGAATTATTTCTTTCGCGTAAATTTTTATCGCACGGTGTAAACCCGACGCGCGAACAATAGAACAACGAACTTCGACATCAACAGTGGGAATAGATTAGGATGGAATGCGGATAGAGAGTTTAAACGAAGGCATAATTTTATAGTTTTTCCACACTGTGGAAATAATGTTCTTTGACACACTGCACATAATCTGATTTTATTTATTTAAAAGTTTCATCTACTATTGATAATTAATAATACAGTTTTAATCTATAATGTAATTCAGCTATAAGCTACACTAAATGTCAGTACATTTAACTAGAATATAGGTCGTGTTGTAGTAAGTGAAATTATTGTCACTGGATGGCAATGTTTATTAAATTTGAAAAGAAAAACGACATTACTTATGGGTATCCATAAGTGTCACTAATATATTATACCGTCGATAGATGAGCATCTTGTAGATTCTTTGCTTGACACAAAGCAAGGTGTGTATTTCTATTGGCGATACGATGACCGTTGTCTCGTTGTCAGAAAAGCTCTCGACGTTCCCTCATGTACGACCCGTTCTAAATTCAATTCGTAGCCTAATGAATAATTAACGCGAATCGTGCGAACACCTAGGCTGAATACGTGTACAAGGAAGAGCTGACGATGCTAGGTTAGGTTTGTTTTCTAAACTAAATAATTCTACTATTAATAATTATTCTAGTATTAATAATTATTCTACTATTAATAATTATTCTACTATTAATAATTATTCTACTATTAATAATTATTCTAGTATTAATAATTATTCTACTATTAATAATTATTCTAGTATTAATAATTATTCTACTATTAATAATTATTCTAGTATTAATAATTATTCTACTATTAATAATTATTCTAGTATTAATAATTATTCTACTATTAATAATTATTCTAGTATTAATAATTATTCTACTATTAATAATTATTCTAGTATTAATAATTATATTACTAATAATTATTCTAGTATTAATAATTAATCTACTAATAATTATTCTAGTATTAATAATTACTCTTTCTACTAATAATTATTCTAGTATTAATAATTACTCTACTAATAATTATTTTAGTATTAATAATTACTATTAATAATTATTCTAGTATTAATAATTACTACTAATAATCATTCTAGTAATAATTATTAACTAATAATTATTCTAGTATTAATAATTACTCCTTCTATTCTATTCTGTTATTCTATTCTATTAATTTTTCTATTACTATTTCTATTCTATTAATTTTTCTATTACTATTACTATGTCTATTACTTTTTCTATTACTATTTCTATGATTGTTCTCTTATTCTATTAATTTCTATTCTCCTATTCTATTAATAATTATTCTAGTATTAATAATTACTCTTTCTATTCTGTTCTCTTATTCTATTCTATTAATTTTTCTATTACTATTTCTATTCTATTAATTTTTCTATTCACTATTTCTATTACTTTTTTCTATTACTATTTCTATTATTATTCTCTTATTCCGTCCTCTCATTCTATTAATAATTATTCTAGTATTAATAATCACTCTTTCTAAAATCACAATTCTATTATTAATAATTCTACGTATTCTCTACCGTACCTATCGTACTCTCTACGTATTCTCTCCCTTCTCAGACGTCTCAATCACGACACAACCACTATCACGAAAATTCCAAGCCAACTCGAACTTGCGAGTTTCGCGAAATCCACGCCAACGTACCATCGTCAATTTTCATAATCAACTTTCAGTATATACCAATAATCATCTTGTTGCGTTCCAAACAACGGAGACACGTTGGTCGCCATTGCCGCGAGTTGGCAACGAGGACGCGAAGCATCGAGCCAGCGCCATCCTCGTTTTAGCACCCGCCCTTCCGAGAGGGGTCGCGAGAAAACCATCCACCCTCCTCTGGCGAGCTTCGTCGAGGACTCGAGGATCGAATTGGGTTAAGCACGGCTGACTTCGTTAGAATTTCAAGACAACCGTTCAAGCCCGCGTTTCTTCCGGTTCCGCCCGAGTCCGTCTCTCACCCCTCTTTTCAAAACGCGACGAGACGAGACGAGACACGGGGATGAGATTACGCAACTCGATCAAACTCGGTTTGCCGCGTCTGTCGAGAATGAAATCCTCGAGTCTGCGACACGCGAGAGAACCGCAGGCCTTCGAGCTCTTCAAAGGGACGAAATTCACCCCATCCAGATTCAGCCATCACACTTCCGCTTTCGGAATTCTGATTTCTTCGCCAAGATTTCGCGGTCGCTTCTCGTTGCATTTCGTGTCTTTTCGTGTCTTTACGCTGTTCCGAGATCTGTGTTTCGTTTATTGTTTATGTTCATTGTCGACGCTTGCTGTTTAATGTTGTAATTGTTTAAAGTAAATAGACGAGCGGAGGAATATGTGAGGTTATAGGTAGGATTTTTGGAGAACAGTTGCGTTTACGATTTGATGACACAACATGAGTGGGATGAGCGCAGAATTTTATGATTGTCAAATTATCGAAATTTAAAATTTCAAACACTGCAATGATCAAGTTATCAAGATTTAAAATTTCAGACACTGTAATTATCAGATTATCAAAATTTAAAATTTCGAACACTGTAATTATTAAATTATCAAAATTTAAAATTTGAAACGCTATTATGATTATCAAATTGTTAAAATTAAAAATTTCAAACACTGTAATTACCAAATTATCAAAATTTAAAGTTTCAAAACGCTATTTACACAATTATCAAATTATCAAAATTTAAAATTTCAAACACTGTAATTATCAAATTATCAAAATTTAAAATTTCAAACACTGTAATTATCAAATTATCAAAATTTAAAATTTCAAACACTGTAATTATCAAATTATCAAAATTTAAAATTTCAAACACTGTAATTATCAAATTATCAAAATTTAAAATTTCAAACACTGTAATTATCAAATTATCAAAATTTAAAATTTGAAACGCTACTATAATTATCAAATTGTTAAAATTTAACATTTCAAACACTGTAATTACCAAATTATCAAAATTTAAAATTTCAAACGCTATAATTACCAAATTATCAAAATTAAAAATTTCAAACGCTATAATTACCAAATTATCAAAATTAAAAATTTCAAACGCTATAATAATTGTCAAATTATCAAAATTTAAAATTTCAAACGCTATTATAATTGTCAAATTATCAAATTTAATTATCAAATTTAAAATTTAAAATCGATCATCGATTGCACTGTAATCTCCACAATCCCGATAGAAAAGATAATTCTCACAGAAAAATACAAATTTCCACGATCTCTCGATTTCCATCGATCATAGTGCTCTCGATGTCCGCCATTGACAAAAAAAAAAAAAAAAAAAATTCGTCGATCCTGGCGCTCGCTAATCGCCAGGAGAGCGCGTCCCCCGTTTCTGGTTTCAAGTAATTGCGATCCCCCAGATACGCTTTCTTCTCAATAAAGGCCCCCGTACCCTCGACCTTAATTCGAAACGATTACGATCCCCCGGCGTGGTTGTTCGATCTCTCCGTCTCTTTCTCCCTCTCGTTCGGCCGATTTCTAATTCGTCTTCTCCTCGACCAGAATCGCCAAATCCATCTCTGCTCGCGCTTTTCTACGTTTAATCTACGTAGACAGCAAGCCACGCATTCTCGTTATTCGCAAGTATAGAATTGTCACTGAAAAACGGAATGAAATACAAAATAACTTTTACAAACGCACGTAATATGTTTATAATTTTTTATTATTAAATTTTATATTTTTTATTACGCGTGTAATATCTTTTTAATTTTTTATGATTAAAAAATGGAGTTGTCACTGAAAGACTGAATGACACAAAACAAAAATAACTTTTGCAAACACGCATAATATTCTTTTTAACTTTTTATTATTAAATTATATATTTTTTATTACGCGTGTAATATCTTTTTAATTTTTTATGATTAAAGAATGGAGTTGCCACTGAAAGACTGAATGACACAAAACAAAAATAACTTTTGCAAACACACATAATATTTTTTTTAATTTTTTATTATTTAATTATATATTTTTTATTACGCGTGTAATATCTTTATAATTTTTTATTATTAAAGAATGGAATTGTCACTGAAAGACTGAATGACACAAAACAAAAATAACTTTTGCAAACACACATAATATTCTTTTAAATTTTTTATTATTTAATTATATATTTTTTATTACACGTGTAATATTTTTTTATTTTTTTATTATTAAAGTATAGAGTAAACAAAAATGTAGTATTTTATTATTTTATTTATATATTTTTAAAAATAAAATATTATAAATAATAAAATAAAATATCGTTATAAATAACATAATTTATAATATTATTTTATTTTTAAAATATTACTCATACACTTTTATTATTTAATTTTTTATTATTAAATTCAATGAGTTTTACTCAAACCACTGGAAACCATACGTAGCCATTTTAACCTCCAAAGGATGCTTTAATAACCTACACAAAGAAGATGAAACTGAACAAGTCAAATTATGTCTTTTTCAAATCCTTTAGTTTTTCAGTGACCATCCTATGTAAGAAGTATAAGACGAATTCGACGGGTCACGATCTGTCACGCGTGAGAAATTACTCTGGAGCAGTGAATGGGGCTCGTTCTAAGAATCCCTCGAGCGTGGGTACAGGTTTTTTGGAGAGAGCGATGAAATTTGAAGATCGAAAGGGTGACGAGTTGGTTTTCGAACGAATGGATGGGGACGATTGGTTGAATTAGTGGCACGTTTCAAGAATTTACTGTTAACCTCTTGCTCTTGCTTTTTGTCCCAAAATTTCAACATTTTCTCAGTTTTAAGTGTATTGAAATATAACCCAGCCGAAACAAATGATAAGTTTATCACTTCTTAATAATTTCTGTCCAGTGATGTCATATTGACGAAGCTCAAAAGAAAAAGAAAGTGAGAAATTTATTGTGTACGGTTCGGTCACTCGTTATGGTCCGCAATCAGTTGCCCAGCGCAAGAGGTTAAGTTGGAAAAGGACCGTGTAGGTTTTAGAAACTTTCTTACGACTTGAGGGAAGACATTTTTGTAGATTAATTTATTAATTATTATATAATATTATTTATCTCTTTATATTTATATTTTTATTTATATTATATTTATATATTTATTTTATTTATATTATATTTATATATTTATTTTATTTAGATTTATATTATATTTATATATTTATTTTATTTTTATTTATATTATTTATTTATTTATAATATTATTAATAGCTATCTACATTTATTATATGCACCAATAATTAAGAGACACGATTAATCAACTCGTTAAAATTTTTATAATTTGCCCCTCGAGTGAATATTTCTCTGCTCTCTGATCTTCTCTCTGCTCTCGACGCGTTAAAAAAAAGCTATATAAAGTTCCAACGTAACAACTGGAACTGGATATCAACTCGTTCTTCTTCCAGAAAAAAAAAAAAAAAGAAAAAGGAAGGGCACGTGAAACAAAAGCACATCAGTCGTCGTTCTTTCTGCAGCCAGAAGTAATTTTAATCTAAATCCAACTAATGTTCCCAATTTTCAGGTAACGGGAACTCGTTGAAATTAAAATTCACGTACGACACGGTATGTCGGGTTCTGTCCGTGCAGAAGTCTATTGTATCGTGGTCATTAGAGTTGGAATATATAGGCTAAGCGAACAGTGGAGCTGCACAGCTCCCAGGTGATTATCTATCCGAGCTCCGAACACATTTAGCGAGAACAGATTAACGAGGTTGCTGTTTTGCAACGCAGCAACGTTCGTCCACGGTGGACAATTAATGCACCGTGAAACTGCAAAGAAAAAACGAAAGCGCAAAGTTCCAGACTGCATTGAAATATCTTTCCAAATTAACACGAACGAATTACTTTCCTCTCGCTCATTGAATCGGGCCGCGGTATACTTGTTAAATTTATATACACTGGGTATATACATCGCCATTTTCACGCTGCTATTTATTACCCAGATCAATAATTCCGTCGTCTAAAAATAGTTCTACACAGTTATAAAAATCCACGTGTCGTAGAAATAAAATGCAGAGAGAGAGAGAGAGAGAGAGAGAAAGAGAGAGAGAGAGTAGGTTTATTGTGTCTGGTGACACGTGGAAATATTTCTCAAGTATTAATTTTTCACTTTCCTTGAAATTTCTGCGATAATATATCGTCCCCTTAGAACTTGAAGAAGAAAAAAAAATACCTACGTACGTGTATTTCTTTCGAATGAACGACACATGATTTTTTAAAATTCCATACTTCTCGACACACGGAAGTAATGTTTCTCTTTCAATTACTTCAATATCAGCTTAACATAGTAATAAATTCATCGTTGTTAAACGGTATCTTAAACACTCGTACGGTTTTTCGAACGTGTGAAAAGTGAGATACAACTTCATAATGATCATTATATACATGTGTACATACATTATGTACATACGTCATATTATATACACATTATACATACAACACATCATATTATATATTATATTATATTATATATTAATATTAAATATTAATTAAATTATATAATAATTAAATGTTTATTTAATTATTATATTAATAAAATATTTATAAATTAAATTATATTAATATTAAATAAATTATATAACAATATTATATAATTATAATATTATTATATAATAATATAATTTATTAAATAATATACAACATATTAATATTAAATTATATTAGATTATATAATATATTATATATTATAGATTATAGATTTATATATGTATTATATACATATATAAATTATATACGTTATGTACATTATACATTGTATAACAACATACAGTTAAACTTCGTTACCACAATTATATTTCACAATAATACTTTATATATAATATTAATAACAATAGCAATGCTCATTACTACTTATTATATATAACTAATTATACAATATTGTTATATAATTTAGCAACTTATTTTGTTTAAACGCAATTTGTTAACTTATTAACAATAATACTTATTACTATTTATTACTGCTTGCCAATATTAAGAACAATACTTATTACTATTTATTACTGCTTACTAATATTAAGAAACAATACTTATTACTATTTATTACTGCTTACTAATATTAAGAACAATACTTATTACTATTTATTACTGCTTACTAATATTAAGAACAATACTTATTACTTACTATTGTTATTACTTCGCCGACTAACTTGCTACTGTTTCGCTTCGTACGTGATAGAAAACCTCGCAAAATTTCGATTCATCGAAACGTTACGAGTCGATTCATCGTGTCTGCTATCGCGACGCTTTCCTGCCGGGCAACCACTTCCGGTTGCCCAGCGCGCGAACCTCTCTCGTTCTGTATACGGAACGGCTCCAAACCGGAAAGTGCGTGCGCGCACGTTCGCCAACCGCCAAGAATTTGCATAAAGTCGATCGACTCTGCTTTCAACTTTCATTCATCTCTAATCCACGCCGAGCGTTTGTACGTCAATTAGGATTTTCGCGGACTCCCAACCGGAATCATTTTGATTCTCAATTTGAAATTGGATGGGGGATCGCTTTTGCTCTTGTTGTTCCAGCTCTGTTACTCTATGTCTATTAATTATTGTTATTTTCTCTGGTTGCTAAGGAATTTAGAGAAATGGATTATTATCTGCAACAAATATTGAATGTCGACGTTTTGAATGTTTAAACCGTGCTGTAATGTTGCACAGATAATTTTAGAATCACTAATAAAATAATAAAATAATTATTGTGCTTAGAATAAATATATGAACAATAACAAAAGATAGAATATGGACAATAACAAAAAAAATACGGAATGATAAATAATAATGATATTAAATAATCATCTAAGTAATAAATAATAATCGAAAGATTATTGTTAATAATAATCAAAGATGAATGTACCTATTATTAATTTGTTATGTGCTCCTCTGAAACTTTTAGTAATTCTATTCATTGTTAAAACTTTAGTGAAAGTTTATACTGAAACTTTCTACTGAAACTAGGTTTCAGTTTAATTCGCCATTGAACGTTCAATAATTTGGAAATAATAATAATTTTAAGTTAGTAATTCTAATGATTTTATGCACCTGGAGAATCGAAAGTAAAAACTACTTTTTTATTTTTGGAGACTTATAAACTTTTGAGGGGACAAAAAGACTTTCTTGACATACTTTTGAAGAAACAGAAAGACTATTTTGACAAACTTTTGAAGGGACAGAAAAATTATTTTGACAAGCTTTTGAAGGGACAGAAAAACTATTTTGACAAACTTTT
>NW_025110324.1:52588-68112 GCF_011392965.1 Frieseomelitta varia | reverse complement strand
ACTTTTCAAGGGACAGAAAAACTATTTTGACAAACTTCTGAGGGAACAAAAAGACTATTTTTACAAACTTTTGAAGGGACATAAAACTACTTTGACAAACTTTTGAGGGGACAAAAAGACTATTTTTACAAACCTTTGAAGGGACAAAAAGGTTTGACAAACTTTTGAAGGAACAAAAAGACTATTTTGACAAACTTTTGAGAGAAACAAAAAAGACAACAACGGTCGGTGACGTGCAAATTTACGATACTTTGCAGTCTCAGCATCCCTGGCTCGTTTCACTTCCCAATAATTCGTGGCAATTCGATGTTCCAAATACGGGGGGTTAAATCCAAGCGTTCGAGGTGCATTCAACGATTAGCTAAAAATGCGAATCTGCGTTGAAGTCTCTGCTGCTGCTGCTGCTGCTGCTGCTGCTGCTGCTGCTGCTCGTAAAAAGCCCGTAATTCCGCTTGCACGCGGCTGGGACGAGACGCGGTAATTCTCCGTGACGACGTTATTATCTCTCATTGATCACACGGTGTTCCCGTCATTGAGGAAGCACGATTATGCAATTTCGTTACGTACGCACCTCCTCGTGGTGTGACACACACACGCACACGCACACGCACACTTGTGTTACAGAGATCCACACACACACGAATTGTGGAGGTATGGCGCAAGAACTCGAGATTGACCATAATTTGGAAAAGCGTTTCGTTTTTGAAATCGTATCGACTGTTTTGATTGTTAAAGGCCACTTTTTTTGTTTTAGATATTTCATATTTTGTATTTTAAGATATTATTAATTTTATACAAAATATAAAATAGTATTAATTTTATATATTTTGTGTTTTAAAATATTATTAATTTTATACAAAATATAAAATATTATTAATTTTATATATTTATATATTTTTAATATATTTTATATAATATAAATATATTATTTATAATATATAAAATAATATATATATTTATATTATATATAAAATATAATATAAATATAACATAGAATATATAAAAATGAAATATTTTTATATAATATTATTTTTTTATATACTTTATATATTTTGTTCGATGAGCCCTTATTTTTGTTATAACGTTGCGTTGCATTCTGTTTCTGGTAAATTAGCTTTTTGGAAGAATTTCATTCAGCTATAAAAAAAAAAATTATTCTTCAGAAAGAGATATATGTCTGTTGCAACTAATAATCATCGATTTTTACACTTCTGTGGGAAATTTAAGGCTATATTAAGATCCATTCAGAATGTAACGAAATAATAGACCAAAAAAAAAAAAAAAACTTCTGTTCTCTTCATAAATTTCATTCCTTTGATTATGTTCGTAACATAAATCTAGTTGTAACAACAATTGTGTAAATTTGCTAGACAATAACGAGGAAGCAACCATCTGCGATAACGCAGAATTATATCCAAGAATCGAGAACATCGACGTGGCTGTTCAACTATCGAGCGTTCGAACGTTGATTCGATGGGACGCGGACGATTATTAGTTACCAGCGATTAGCTTTGCGTTTGACAGGCAATAATTGACATTGTTAATGAGAGATACGATAGGAAAGTGAAGAGACAGGAGGCAGATTAAGGAGCGTCGTTGCGTTAAACGTGGGAAACGTGGTTCTTAAGAATAAGTAGAATCAGGCCTCGTAAGGTCAGACACGTGGCACGCGCTTCAATCATCTCCAATATTCACGAACCTTTAATCTTTTAGACCTTCAGCGTCCCGACGTTTGTTTCACGCCGCTGTTAAAACCGCCACGATCAAAGGAAACGAACAGAGATCGATCTTCCTTGAATAAAAACACGAAGAAGAAACGAACCAGGTTTCTTTAACGACGAGACAATTGTTCTTGTGAGCAGACTTATTCTGAAAACAAAATTCCGCTGTCGTTCTTTTGGATTGTTTAAATTTACAACTTGCAGGAAATTATATAACTTAAATTATATGAGTATGTAACTATAATAACTATAAAACTCTTAAATTAACTTAAATTAACAACTTGTAGGAAAATTGTAAAAGTTAATTTTTAAAAAAATTGTGAAAATTGATTTTAGATTAATTTTAATTTTAATTTTAATTTTACAGTGAAACGTCAGATAGAAATGAAAATGTTGAAACTTGAAAAATGAAAATTTAAAAAGTAAGAAATAGCGAATAATGATCTAAATTACAATTTAGTATCTAAATTAATAATATATAGTAGAGACTAAAAAGAAAGTACTTTCAACTCGAAAATCGGTAGAATCATTCGCGTCTTTTCGTGTTATTTTTCACAGAGCCTATGACAAAATTTTTTATTACAAACGTTGTAACAGAAAGTAAAAAATAGAAATAAAAAAAAAATCGATTGATATTTTATCGCGTGAGATTTGGCGGGACATTTAGCCGCGGAAGGGCAAACACAAAGGGAAACTGAAATCCTGTTGAAGCGAGCCATTGAAATATCGGTCATAGAGAGGATCCAGAAGAGGGCATGAGACAGCGCGTCGCTGCCCCGGGGGCAATTTATTTCGACGGAACGAGAAGTTGCCGTCGACACACACCGCTCGTTAAAATCGTTGACGAACAGCCGCCGCGTACCTTTGTGTCTGTATTATTTGGATCAATAGAGAGATGCCGAGCACACACGTTCGTTGCCGCGCGGCAAACTACGTCCGCTCGCCTCTCATCCCTCTTCTATTTTTCCGTCGCGTTCCCTCACGATTTTCCCCCTCGCCTTTTCTCACAATTTTCCTCCCGCTTTTTTTCACAATTTTCCCGTCGCGTTTTCCTACAATTTTTCCCATTTTCTTACAATTTTCCCTGTCAGCTTTTCTCACAATTTTCCCCTCGCTTTTTTTCACAATTTTCCCGTAGCTTTTCCTCAGAATTTTCCTGTCACCTTTTCTCACAATTTTCCCATAGCTTTTTCTCAGAATTTTCCTGTCACCTTTTCACTTTTTTCCTCCCTTTTTTTCACAATTTTCCCGTCGCGTTTTCCTACAATTTTTCCTATTTTCTTACAATTTTTCCTGCCATCTTTTCTCACAATTTTTCCTCGCTTTTTTTCACAATTTTCCCGTCACGTTTTCCTACAATTATTCCTATTTTCTTACCATTTTTCCTATCACCTTTTCTCACAATTTTCCCATCGCTTTTTCTCACAATTTTCTTGTCACCTTTTCTCACAATTTTCCCGTCGCGTTTTCCCACGATTTTTCCACCGTATTTTCTTACAATTTTTCCTGTCTCTTTTCTCACAATTTTTCTGTCGCGTTTTTCCACGATTTTTCTACCGAATTTTCTTACAATTTTTCCTGTCTCTTTTCTCACAATTTTCTTGTCACCTTTTCTCACAATTTTCCCGTCGCTTTTCCTCAGAATTTTCCTGTCACCTTTTCTTACAATTTTTTTCCGTCGCGTTTTCCCATGATTTTTCCTCCCCCTTTTCAACAAACAATACTGCGGAGTTATCCGATTGATCGAGTGAAATGAAATTGACTTTCGTTCTCTGTATAGATCAGAATATTTGAGAAGCGAGGAAGAAAATTGTATTGGAAAATGTGAGGAAAATTAGAAGGGAATTTTGAGGATTTTTGTTGTTTGTTTAAGATCAATTTTTTTGACGATTTACGGTGATTTTTATTGAAACTGTAATTGGAATGAAAATTAAAAAGTTCTTCATCAAATGGAGGAATTCTTTTTATCACAGGATTTATTTTGACCCAAAACTTTGATAATCACAAATTTTTTAACGGCAATTGAATAATACTTGTACTAAAATAAAAGAAATTGTTCTAACGAAATTATTGTATCTAAAAGAATAAAGAATTATTTATAATAATTTATATAATTAGGATATAATTATTTTAATTTTTTTAATTATTTCAATTATCTTATTTTAATTAATTAATTACTTACGTACGCATATAAATATAAATATTTAAAGATAACAAGTAAACATTCTCATACATTTGGAATTGCAGAAATTTTTGCATACAATATAAAGAATCGTGTCTGATACCCTAGTCGCAGTAATATTTTGCCATTGACTACTCCGCCTTTGATTTCTAACAATTCACACGAAGGATGACGGAAGTGAATGAAAATAATGCGCTCACCTTCGACGTGAACAGAAAATAAATAGAAACAGTCGTTGTGATAATAAAAAAATAACATGCTTAACATTTTTTTTCTTTTTTTTTTTTTTTTTTTTNTTTTTTTTCAATTCAAATCACGATCTGTCGATCGACTCGAACGAGCGGGCGATTCCTCGAGCGTCGAGAACCACTGGCTACGCGCCAATCTATTTCACTTATTTCCGCGACACGTTCGGTATTGCAATCACCGTTCCGAGTCGACGAGAGGTCGAGACAATTTACTGCACTGCGGCTAGGCAAAATCTTCTCCTGCAACGAGTGACAATTATCGCATCGCGCGCACACGTGCACACCGGCCGATCGATAACCGAGAGAAAGAGAGAGAAATAGAGACAATCATTTTATTCGAACGTATGCATCTCGTGAATGTTTAACGCGTTCCCTGCCAATTTTTCACGAGCTTCGATACATATACGTGGCTTGTCAAAAGTAATAAATGGACCGCGAATATTCGTGGGAATTCGTCTTGGTGATGCATGTTTGTTACTTTGTTTACGTTTTGCTGGTTTTGAAATTCAAGTTTTCGACGGATTCTTTTGGTATAACCGGGGGCGTGAGAAATTAGAATTGAGAATTAGAAAGGGAAACTGAAACTGAACAGACAGTAGGGATTAAGAATTGAAAATGCAGAAAGCTGAAAGTTAATATTTAGCAGACACAAGAGTACAGAGGGAAATCAGAATACAGAAAATTAAAAAAAAAAAAAAAAATTAAAATACAAAAAGAGGTAATAAAGTAGAACACAGTTTAAGAATTAAAGTGCAGAACTTGAATTTTCTCAAACACCATGAAGGAGAAGAAATTTGCGAGCAATTGTATTGTACGACTAATGTTTCTGAATTGAAATCCAAAATTAAAAATACAAATATTTAAAAAGTAGGGATATCAGAATACAGAATTGAAAGAAGAGAAAGTTGAAAAATAGGACATAAAATTAATAGTCACATGAATAGACAATAAAGTAGAAAACAGTTTAAGAATGAAAGCATGAAAATTCAGAATGTATGTCGAATTTTATACGGAAAACTAGGAATTAAAATTTATTAATTACTTTCGAAAAAGTTTGGAGTTACTTTTAACCTCTTGCCGCGCACGTCGAGAATTTTTTCTCCCAAAACATTTGCAACATTTTCTCAGTACTAATTATCAATACTAATATTTAAGTATAACCCAGGCAAAGCAAATAACAAATTTATTACTTTTCAATAATTTCTGTCCAGTGAATATCGTACCGACGAGTTCAAAAAGAAAGCGACGAATTGTATACGGTTTGGCCACTCGTTATGGTCCGCAATCAGTTGTCGTTAACCTCTTGCGCTGGAATGACGTGCACGTCGAGAATTTTTTTTCTCCCAAAATTGCAACATTTTTTAAGTATAACCCAGGCAAAGCAAATAACAAATTTATTACTTTTCAATAATTTCTGTCCAGTGAATATCGTACCAACGAGTTCAAAAAGAAAGCGACGAATTGTATACGGTTTGGTCACTCGTTATGGTCCGCAATCAGTTGTCGTGAACCTCTTGCGCTGGAATGACGTGCACGTCGAGAATTTTTTTTCTCCCAAAATTGCAACATTTTTCAAGTATAACCCAGACAAAGCAAATAACAAATTTATTACTTTTCAATAATTTCTGTCCAGTGAATATCGTACCGACGAGTTCAAAAAAGAAAGCGACGAATTGTATACGGTTTGGTCACTCGTTATGGTCCGCAATCAGTTGCCAGCGCAAGTGGTTACGAATTAAATTGCGGAATTAAATCTAGAATTGAAAATACAGAGGGAAGAATCGGAGGAACAGAGAATTGAGAAATGAAAGATGAATTTAATGGATGCGCGGATAATAGCAGATAAGTTGCAAGAAAAGGAAAAAATAAATAAATAAATTTCTCGAGCAATAGTATTGTACGACGTAATCTTTCTGTCTTTTTCGGACGAGGGGTTGTTGCGGACCCTTGCGGATTCGTGACTCGTCAGCAATTTTCTGAGGCTCGAAGCTTAGGAAAACACAGCAGCAGCCCCATCGTGGAACGTTTTATCAGCGCTTTATCAACCTGAAACGTTAGTATCGTTTGTACGCGTCCTCTGCGCTAACGGAAACGAGATTACGTCTATTCACGGGCAAGATCATCGTGGAAAACGTTTCTCTGAAAATAGTCGCCGAATATTCTCGTGCCTCGCCTCGACGAAACCACGCCCTCCGATTTAAACGCTCCAGACGCGGCGAAACAAATTGCAAATTGTTCGTTCGATGGATCGAAAGAGACTTTATTTTTCGCTGTTCGTTTGTTGGCATATTATTTTATGCAATGGAAGTATTTCAATTAATGAGCATACGGCTAATAATTAGTGACGACATCTCTGCAAATTGGTTTCTTTTGTATTACATGAACGTGATAATTTTGCAAAACTATGCAAATTCCCCTCGGGAATTTAATATGAATGAAATTGAAGGTTTCTTTCAATTAAAATAAATGATGGATTTCAGTTAAAATAAATGATTGGACGTTCGTGAAGAAACAAATTAAACGAGCACTTGTTCGTGATAGTTGGCTAGACAGAATTTACTTTTCGAATATATTTGTTTGATATTATTTGTAAGATTCTTAAATTTCTTCAAATTTACGTATTTAGTTTTGGGATGTACAATTTAATCGAATGTCATTGTCTTATGTAATCTCTGTTGCGAGAAATTTTATATTATATTTAATATTAATTATTTAATATTTAATATTAATTATTTTGTATTATATTTAATATTTAATATTACTACTATTTTTTCTTAATCCAATTATGAATCAACTAAAAATTTCTGGCATCTTTAATATTGGTAGTATTATTAAATTTATAATATTGAGAACCAATAACGACTTCTATAATAATAATAGACTCGAGCATTCAGTGTCATTCTCCAGTTTGTAAACCTACGTCGATATGGACATAGTGTTATTATTTTATTATATTAAAATTGCAATATTGGAAATCAATAAGGACGTCTTCATACTTCTATAATGATAATAGACTCGGGAATTCAGTGTCATTCTCCAATTTGCAAATCTACGTCGATGAACATGCACACTATTATTGTCTTATTAAAGACATATTAAAATATTGAAAACCAATAAAGGGTAAACCCTCAATTTTTTTTTAATAATAAACTTGTCTAATAAATTCACCGTCGTTCTCCAGTTTGTAAAACCACATTAATGAACGTAGTATTATATCTTAATACATCAACCATCTAAAATAAAAGCATCAGTATCTCACAATCTCCATCAATGAACAATATAATGAATAAATAATACAAGAGAGTAATATTTAATATATTTTATTTATTTGGTATATTAAATTGTATATTTAGTATATTAAATTATTTATTTAGTAGATTAAAACTGTGAAATTGGATTTGTATTAAAATTTATATTGGATCAAAGTGGAAGTATTTATTTAATTGGATATTATTAAAATTAACGTTAGTACGTTAAATATTATTATGTTAAAATTCAGTTTTGGCACATTAAAATTATGAAATTGGAAACCAATAAAGGCCTGTTAATATCTCGTCAACAATGAACTGGTAAACACTGGTCACTGCTCATTCTTCAGTTTGCAAAATTGCATCGATGATCGTACGATACATAGATCGAACGAACAATAGCGTTCGCCACAATGGAGATGGTGAATCCGTTCAAGGACCGAAAGAAGGTTGTTCAAGGATCGAGCGATTTTCAGCGACACGCCTGCGTGAAACCGGTACCGGAAGCAGTCGTTATCCAAACAGCCAGCGAGCCGAGGTCGCTCTTGAAAATTAGGCTTGCGGCTGTGACGTGGTCTCTGGCTTAATCGATTCACGCAGCCCACGTGTCTCCAAACGCCTAACACGTGCAATCGCGGAAAATGGATCGTTCGATGAATATTTCGTTTTTTTTTTTTTCTTTTTTCGAAAAATATTAAAAATAAAAATATGCTTAGAAGCTTCGAAGGAGAAAGAATTTCAGAGCTACGAATTGATGTTTCGCAGAGTTAGGAATTTTTGAAGAATGTTTCTGCTGATATTTGAATTTCGCGAGATTAAAGTTTCGTGAATTTAGGAATTTTTGAAAAATGTTTCTGCGGATGTAAATTTCACGAGATTTCGTAAATTTAAGAATTTCTTAAGAGGATGTTTTTACAGATATTTAAATTTCGGGAGATTAGGGTTCCGTGAGTTTAGGAATTTTTGAAGAATGTTTCTACAGATATTTAAATTTCACGAGATTAGGGTTTCGTAAATTTAAGAATTTCTTAAGAGGATGTTTTTACAGATATTTAAATTTCGTGAGATTAGGATTTTGTGAATTTAGGAATTTTTGAAGAATGTGTATTTTCTCTAAGTATTTCAATTTCACGAGATCAGGATTTCGTAAATTGAAGAATTTCTGGAGGATGTTCTTGCAGATATTTAAATTTCGTGAGATTAGGATTTTGTGAATTCAGGAATTTGTGCTTCGAAGAAGTAAAATATTCCAATTTTCTACACTGTGAATATAAAGCCGGGAATTGTCGATTCCAAAGGTTGCCAAGTTAACATTTACATTGAAATTTCAAATCTCTTTGCACCGAGCATACGCGGATTGAAGCTTTACTTTAAATAAATTAAGAAATTTCCAATTTTGAGAGTGGGCACGTAGTCACCACTTTACGAAATTAAAAATCCCCCCCCTAAGTGCTTTTTACACTGAACACTGAAACTTCAAACGACGAATTATATATAAGAATCAAACGGCGAGCTCTCTCGTTCTCTTCTTCAGTTTTCATTTCCTTCAAATATAATATAATATACATTTCTCATTTCCCCCCTGAATATTTCGTCCTTTCTCAAAACGTGCTGAATATTTTACAGCGGCTATTTCAAATCAAAGAACACAATCGCGAGAGAGAGATAATATAACCTGAAGTATCAAAATCTCGAGCTTGAAAACAAGTCAAATCCACTGAAAATGATCCCACAGGCACGAGAATTTATTTTTTAATTTGATCGTCCGCTCGTCATTGCATCACATCGATGATTTCTTTTATATTTATGTTATAATTTTCTATCTTATTTATGTTATACATCAATGTCACAATTTTCTTTCTGATTTATGTTACATATTTATGTTATAATTTTCTTTCTTATTTATTTTACAATTATTTGTGTTATAATTTTCTTTCTTATTTATTTTACAATTATTTATGTTATAATTTTCTTTCTTATTTATTTTACAATTATTTATGTTATAATTTTCTTTCTTATTTATTTTACAATTATTTATGTTATAATTTTCTTTCTTATTTATTTTACAATTATTTATGTTATAATTTTCTTTCTTATTTATTTTACAATTATTTATGTTATAATTTTCTTTCTTATTTATTTTACAATTATTTATGTTATAATTTTCTTTCTTATTTATGTTGTATATTCATGTTATAATTTTCTCTCTGACTTGTTTCTTTACATTATAATTTTCTTATTATATGTACAGTTTTATATTCATAATTTTCTTATTATGTTTATAATTTTTTTTTATATTTATAATTTCCTTTATAGTTACAATTTTCTTTCTTATATATATATATATATATGTATGTGTGTATATATTTTTTTTTCTCGCAGCCTCTCATCTCTCATGTTTTTTTTATTCATCTCATTTTTTACAGCATGGCCGCTCCGACTCGTACAGGGTCGCAACGATACCGCAAATTCGCGACGACAACAAAACGGCCGACGGGATGTACAAGGTATTCACCGCGTGACTTCCGGTCCGCGGTGGCTCTCCATTTGTGTTACGCTGGCAATTTTTCTCGGGGCTTGCTTCATCGACGACAGATCCTCCATTCTCTGTCCTCGTTTTCTATCGCAACTCACTCTCTTTCTTTTCTCTCTCTCACGTGAATTTTCTTCACAAAGAAAATTTTCCATTCTCTTCGTTCTTCTCTGGTCTTCCTCTTTTCTCTCTGTCTCTCTCTCTCTCTCTCTGTTCCTCGGCTCTGAACTAACTATTTTTCCCCATCGTCGTTTCACTCTAACAATCGCAAACGTTCTCCGGTGACGTATTCTTTCGTAAAATTTTCTTCAAAATTCGAGCTCTCTCGTACCTCTCTACTCTCTCTCACTCTCTCTCTCTTCGTTCTTTCCAACGAGAGAGACACACATTCTCGACAATTTCTTTTCTCGTCTATCTACTCTGCATCTTCCGTGAAAGTCTGATTTTCTCTTCTATGGTGATTGGAATTGATACAGATTCTCTCTCTCTCTCTCTCTCAGTGTGCGACGATGTGCGATAGTTTGCGAGATAGATTTTTCACTTTGTGACTTTTTAAAATTGGATATTAGAATTACGCGAAATTAGCGATATTCCTTCGCGGTTTTTCTTGCAAATGATTTGTAAGTCATAAACTTTTTGTGTCGAGTTAAATTTCTTGATAAAGAAAGGATTGATATCATTTTTTTACGTGATCGAGGTAGCGATAACTGTTTGACGCTGGAATTGGCAACGTTTGAAGCATAAAATCAAAGACATTAAAGCGAGAAGATTTTTTCTTTACGAAAAATTATTCAAAATTATTTAAATCTAAAAATATTCTATTTTACACCTGAAATCGATCCAATATTATGAATTCATCATTTTGATCATTTTGTTCTAGTGTTAGAGTGATATCTGAGAAAATATTGATGTACTTTCATACGTTGAGCGAAAAAAAAAACGACGCAATAAATAAATTAATAAATAATGAAACACTGTAAATGTCAAATTATCGAAATTTCAAATTTCAAACACTATAATTACCAAATTATCAAAATTTAAAATTTCAAACGCTATTATAATTGTCAAATGATCAAAATTTAAAGTTTAAAATTTCAAACATTATAATTATTAAATTATCAAGATTTAATATTTTAAACGCTATAATTATCAAATTATCAAGATTTAAAACACTATTATAATTGTCAAATTATCAAAATTTAAAGTTTAAAATTTTAAACACTATAATTATTAAATTATCAAGATTTAATATTTCAAACACTATAATTATCAAATTATCAAGATTTAAAATTTCAAACACTATAATTATCAAATTATCAAGATCTAAAATTTCAAACACTATAATTATCAAATTATCAAAATTCCAAATTTCAAAATTCAATTACCACTTTTATAATGTGAAAAATCTATCTTACTAGAAATTCTTGTACATCGCTATATATATATATATATATATATATATATATATATATATATATTATGCGCACTATTACTCAAAACTAGCTATGACACTTGGTACTAACACGATCTACGTAACATCTATAACGCATAATAATTAACGTATATTCCTGTGACAATACGACTCGAGTGGCTTAGGGAAATTCTCTCTGGGATTTCGTCTGTCGCCTACTTTCTCCATCTTGATGAGTTCATTTAGAACGATTAACCAATATCAGGGTTGATGGGTTGTATGTAACGGGTCTCCTGACGATTCTGTACGATCGTCGAAACGAAATATACTTTGTAATTAATGATTATACAATTATTATAATTATAATTATCGATTCAATCGTATATACTTCTATTATGAAATGATATATTGAGGAGTAATTTGAATGGTGTAAGGGTAATTTAATTTTTGATTAATTAAAATTCTCTTTTAACGAAGATCGTGATAAACGTTCTCTTTTTTCTTCTTCTTCTTCTTCTTCTTCTTCTTCTTTCTCTTAATAAAATTTCGAGTTGAAGATTCGTTTGAAGAATCGTTTAATTAAATTAACAAATCAATCGAATTGAATCGAATTTACGAGACAGTATTTTAATTGAAAAATTTATCTCGTGGAGTTTAGAACCAATTTCGAAGATATTTTTTTTTTTTTTGTTTTAGAGAGAATCAAATATCGCAACGATCAGTATGTTTTCAAACGACTTAAAATTTAAAAATTTGAAACTTTGAAAAATTAAATATTCTCCCCTTGTATTTTTTGCGATCTTCGTTAAAGATAATATCATAATCTATTTTCGTTGTATTCCGAAGGAATATCGGAGAAAGTTTATATATTTTTTCGAACTCAAATGATTGCTAATAGCGCTGCTTACGTAGTAACTATACCTACGTCCTCCAAAAAGCCAAAAATATCCTTAACTTACAATCCTCCTGATCTGCTCTCTTACTTTACGATTAATCTGTGTTCATCTTTTGCGAAACAGTCGCGGCGGAAGAATCCAAAGCGGAAGACGGACAATTTGGATGACCTGAAGCAGGAGTTGGACATTGACTTCCACAAAATTACACCCGAGGAACTGTATCAGAGATTTCAGACGCACCCCGAAAACGTAAGTATCTCGTTAAGCAATAATTCTTAATAGAGAAAGTAGTGCAACTACTTTGAAACTCAAAATCCATTGAGTTGGAAGCAATACGTTCGACACGTGCATTTAGTTGATTAAAAAAATTTCGTGGAAATTGAAGAGTCAGATATTAAAATTAAGGGTAATTAATTTTAACATTGTTAATAAAGATCAAATGTCAATTTCGGTTCAATTTAAAAAATTCACCATGAGAATTAACCGCTACTCTATTTTTTATTATCACTACTCTACTTTTCCTATTACTGCTCAGTTACTTAATTTTTATTATTACTCAACTACTTAATTAATTTTAAAATTAAAAATTAAAATTAAAAGTAATTAATTTTAAAATTAAAAATTAAAATTAAAGGTAATTAAAGGTAATCAATTTTAAAATTACAATTAAAAGTCAAATGTTAATTTCAGTTCAACTTAAAAAACTTACTATGAGAATTTTAACTGCTACTCTATTTTTTATTATCACTACTCTATTTTTTACTATTACTACTCGGTTACTTAATTTTTACTATTACTACTCAACTACTTAATTTTTAAAATTAAAATTAAAGATAATTAATTTTAAAATTACAATTAAAGGTCAAATGTTAATTTCAGTTCAACTTAAAAAATTTGCCACGAGAATTTTCACCACTACTCTATTTTTTACTATCACTACTCTATTTTTTTACTATTATTACTCAGTTACTTAATTTTCACTATTGCCACTCAACTACTTAATTTTTAATTAAAAATTAAAATTAAAGATAATTAATTTTAAAATTATAATTAAAGGTCAAATGTTAATTTCAGTTCAACTTAAAAAACTTACCATGAGAATTTTAACTACTACTCTATTTTTTATTATCACTACTCTATTTTTTACTATTACTGCTCAGTTACTTAATTTTTACTATTACTACTCAACTACTTAATCTTTAAAATTAAAAATTAAAATTAAAGGTAATTAATTTTAGAATTACAGTTAAAGGTCAAATTTCAGTTCAGCTTAAAAAATTTACCATGAGAATTTTAACCACTACTCTATTGTTTACTATCACTACTGTATTTTGTTACTACTCAATTACTTAATTTTTACTATTACTACTCAACTACTTAATTTCAAAAATTAAAAATTAAAATTAAAATTAAAGGTCAAATGTCAATTTCACTTCGTCTCAAAACATTTACCATGAGAATTGTCACCATTACTACTATTTTTTTACTATCGCTGCTCTATTTTTTACTATTACCACTCTGTTTATTCGCAGAAAAATTCAGTTTGCTCTCAGTTAGGAGCATTTCTTTCTCTCTGTAGGATTCTTTAAAAAAGAAGAAGAAAAAGGCAACAAAGAATACAAAAATCAGAAGAGAAGAAAGTCATACGATTTGGTTTTAAAAGAAATCGTTGGAATCGCGTTCCAGTTTAGAATAATTACTCGGTGCTGACGCGAGTGTGCAGTTCTTTCTCTCTCTCTCTCTCTCTCTGTTGCTCTCGCAGCAAGAACGGAGTCGCGCGCCTCGATCGATCGAGTTATTTAAAGCTCTCGAGTATCATCGCTGACACGAAATTCCTGACGTCCCTTATTTAGCGAGGCTGATAATTGTGGAACGCGTTGCAATCGCTAATACACCGTGTGAATTGGCTGATTGGAAGATTAAAGAAAAAAAAAAAAAAAGAAAAGGAGCATCGCCTGATGGCAAAGCTTCAGTTACCAGAACCTCTGATAGATCGATAAAGTCTGAATAGGATTTGTTGAGATAATTAATGCCGGTGTAATCAAACTTGACGCTAATCTTAATGCCACTTGTTTTAACCACCACAGTCTCGACGCGATGATAATATAAAATGATGAGAACGGTGATTGAATTCCAATTTCAATACTTGCAGTCGTTTTACGTGGAGATGTGACAATGACTATGACATTTAGACGTGACGGGTGATTGTAATCGTATCGTGTTATTAATTATAATTATATTTATATCGTATTATTATTAATGATAACAAAGGGTCATTAATCGGTAAATAATTCTAATTGGAATTATCGTGCAATGTTAGGTTAAAGTCAAAAGTCAGAGTTGGTGTATTCAGTAATGATTATCCAAACTTTGCACAATTATGCCAATAGATAAGCTACGATTGCAATAGCGTACAATATTAAACACAGCAATGGTGATTATCATGATCGTATAATATTATATTATTATTAATCTAACATTTCATTAATTATTATCAAGTTGTTATTTTAATGGTAACATTATATAATGATAATTATAATCAATTTTACAAATTATTGCGTAGTTCTAGGCTGAAGTTAAAAATCAAGATTGCTTTCTCTATAGAGAAAAATCATCGTGTCGTTGTAATCACAACCATACGATATCGTACAGTATCAGACATAATGTTGATTGTAATAATATATATTATATTATTATTGATGATGATATTAATTATAATCGGTAATTATAATCGCAATTCCAGACCAAAGTCAAAAGTCTGAATTTTGTGTATAAAAAGAAACTTTCCAAAAGTATATCGCTAAATATATTAACGAAATTAAAAGATCAAACTTTGTTTGAATAAACAAATTGCCAATTCCAAATTTGGGAGAAATTATTTATCGATCAAAATTGTTCCCTTTTTTTAATGTGATAGACGTTGTAAACTCATCGAGCAGTACAAAAAATAAAATATTATAATAATGCAAAAAAAATAATAATAATGCAAAAAAATTAATATAAATAATAATATTATAAAATAAAGTATTTTTTGAGAAAAACACACTTGAAGTTTGTACAGAAATATTCATATTTACAATCAATCGAGCAGTACAAAAAATAAAATATTATAAAAATAATAATAATGCAAAAAAAAATGGCAATATAAATAATAATATTATAAAAGAAAATATTTTTTGAGAAAAACACAATTGAAGTTTGTACAGAAATATTCATACTTACAATCAATCGAGCAGTACAAAACATAAAATATTATAAAATAATAATAATGCAAAAATAAATAAT